>NW_026112023.1:0-254926 GCF_024679095.1 Eriocheir sinensis
TTTGTATTTTGTGTATGTATTTGAATACAAATTTACCTAGTTTTATGTGTATTTGTATATTTATTTTCATACAAATTTAAAATATTTTGTGTATTTTGTATAGTTGTATAAAATATATATACAAAATACACATTAAATACTGTAATTTCAAGTGTCAAAATAAATAAACAAATATCAATAAAAGAATGTGTATTTGTATGAAAATAGATATACAAAAATACATAAAATAACCTAAATTTGTATCAAACTATTTACAAAAATACACAAAAATATTTTAAATTTGTATGAAAATAAATATACAAAATACACATAAATTAGCTAAATTTGTATTGAATACATATACAAAATACATAAAAATAATGTAGATTTGAATGAAAAGACATAAACATATACACTTAAATAACGTAAATTTGTATAAAAAATATATACAAAACACAAATAGAATAATGTAAAATCGTATCAAAATAAACACACAGAATATTAATAAAATAATGTAAATTTGTATAAAATAAAGAGCAAAATACCCATAAAATAACGCATTTTTATTTATAAAATATATATACCAAAATACACATAAAAAAATATTTGTATTAAAATAAATATTTAAAAACACACAATAAGGTAAATTTATTGAAATAGATATGCAAATACATATAAAACAATGTAAATTTCTTTCAAAATATATATATGAATACACATAAAATAACGTAGATTTCTAAAAAATATATATACAAAATACACATAAAATGAAGTAAATACTTATAGGGTCGTATACAAAATACACATAAAATAATGTAATTGCATCAAAATAAATATACAAAATACCAATAAAGAATGTGTATTTGTATAAATATAATATACAAATACACATAAAATAACGTAAATTTATATAAAACTATATACAAAAAATACACAGAAGTATTTTAATTTGTATGAAAATAGATATACAAAATAAGGTAAATTGTTTCAAATTCAATAAACAAAATTCAGATAAAGAACGTATATTTGTAGAGAAAATAAATATACAAATACACATAAAATAACGAAAATTTGTGTATATAAAAATAAACAAATAATTAATTTGTATGAAATAAATATACAAAATACATGTATTTTGTATATCTATTTTCACACAAATTTAATTACTTTTGTGTATTTTGCATATAGTTTTATATAAATTTACGTTATTTTATTTGTATTTTGTATATTTATATGTATACATACATTCTTTTATTAGTATTTTGTTTATTTATTTTGATACGAGTTTACATTATTTTATTTTGTATACCTTTTTTATAATGTATTTACTTCATTTTATGTGTATTTTGTATATTTATTTTCATAGAAATCTACGTTATTTTATGTGTATTCGTATATATATTTTGAAAAATTTACATGGTTTTATATGTATTTTGTATATCTATTTTAATACAAATTTACCTTATTGTATGTGCATTTTGTATATTTATTTTAATACAAATTCAAATATTTTATGTGTGTCTTGGTATATATATTTTTTTAAAAAATGCGTTATTTTATGGGTATTTTGCATCTTAATTTTCAAACAAATTTACATTATTTTATTAATATTCTGTGTATTAATTTTGAAACGATTTTATATTATTCTATTTGTGTTTTGTGGTATATATTTTTATACATATGTACATTATTTAATGTATTTTTATATATATTTTATACAAATCTACGTTATTTTATGTATTTGTTTTATATATTTTCATTCAATTTTACATTATTTTTTGTGTATTTTGTAAATGTATTTCAATACAAATATACCTAATTTTATGTGTATTTTGTATATTTATTTTTGTATATAGTTTTATACAAATTTTGGTGATTTTATGTGTATATTGTATATGTATATTCATACAAATACACATTCTTGTATTGATATTTTGTTTATTTATTTTGACGCGAATTCACATTATTTAATGTGTATTTTATATATATATTTTTATACGTGTTTACATCATTTGATGAGTATTTTGTATATATATTTCTATAGAAATCTACATTGATTTATGAGTATTCGTATATAGATTTTGAAATAAATTTACACTGTTTTATGTGTATTTTGCATATTTTTTCAATACAAAATTACCTTTTATTGTATATGTATTTTGTATATTAATTTTAATACAAATTTAATTATGCTGTGTATTTTTGTATATGTATTTTATAAAAATATGCTTTATTTTATGGGTATTTTGCATTCCTATTCATACAAATTTACATTATTTTATTTATATTCTGTTTATTTTTTTTTAAACAATATTACATTATTCTATGTGTATTTTGTATATCTATTTTTATACGTATTTACTTAATTTTATGTGTATTTTGTATATATATTTTTATAGAAATCTACGTTATTTTATGTGTATTCGTATATATATTTTGAAACAAATTTACATTGTTTTATATGTATTTTTGCATATCTCTTTCAGTACAAGTTTACCTTATTGTATGTGCATTTTGTATATTTATTTCAATACAAATTTAAATATTTTATGTGTTTTTTGGTATATATGTTTTATAAGAAATGCGCTATTTGAGGAATTTTTCATCTTTATTTTCATACAAATTTACATTATTTTATTAATATTCGGTGTATTTATTTTGATACGATTTCACATTATTCTATTTGTTTTTTGTATATACTTTTTTTTATACATATTTACATTATTTAATGTGTATCTTGCATATATATTTCATACAAATTTATTATCTATTATTTATTTTCATACAAATACTCATTCTTTTCATGATATTTTGTTTATTTATTTTGACACGAATTTACATAGATATGTATTTTGTATATATATTTTTATACGTATTTACATAGTTTCATGTATATTTTGTATATATATTTCTATAGAAATCTACGTTATTTTATGTGTATTCGTATATATATTTTGAAACAAATTTACATTGTTTTATATGTATTTTTGAATATCTCTTTCAATACAAATTTACCTTACTGTATATGCATTTTGTATATTTATTTAAATACAAATTTAAATATTTTATGTGTATTTTGGTATATATATTTTTAGAAATAATGCGCTATTTTATGGGAATTTTGCATCTTTCTTTTCATACAAATTTACATTATTTTGTTGATATTCTCTGTATTTATTTTGATAGGATTTTACATTATTCTATTTCTTTTTTGTATATATTTTTTTTATACACATTTACATTATTTAATGTGTATCTTGCATATATTTCTTTATACAAATTCATGGTATTTTATGTGTATTTGTATATATATTTTCATTTAAATTTACATTATTTTATGTATTTTCTATATGTATCTCAATACAAATTTACCTAATTTTATGTGTATTTTGTATATTTCTTTTATGCAAATTTTAAATATTTTGTTTATTTTTGTATATAGTTTTACACAAATTTAGGTTATTTTATGTTCGCATTTACATTATTTAATGTGTGTTTTGTATATATATTTTTATGCAAACTTACTTTATTTTATGTGCATTTTTGTATATATATATTTTTAGAAATTTGCATTATTTTATGTGTATTTGTATATGTTTTCTCATACAAATTTACATTATTTTATTGCTATTTTGTTTATTTATTTTGATACGAATGAAAATAGATATACAAAATATACATAAAATAAACTAAATTTGTATTGAAATATATATACAAAATACATAAAATAATGTAAATTTGTATCAAAATATTTTAACAGATAACGTAAATTTGTTTTAAAATATAAAAAAATACACATTAAATAATGTAAATATGTATAAAAAAAATATATAGAAAAACAAATAGAATAATGTAAAATCGTATCAAAATAAATACACAGAATATTAATAAAACAATGTAAATTTGTATGAAAATAAAGATGCAAAATACCCATTAAATAATGTATTTTTTATAAAGATATATATACCAAAATACACATGAAAAAATGAATTTGTATTAAAATAAATATACAAAATACACATACAATAAGGTAAATTTTTATTAAAATAGATATGCAAAATACATATAAAACAATGTAAATTTGTTTCACAATATATATACGAATACACATAAAATCAAGTAGATTTGTAGAAAAATATATATAAAATATACATAAAATTAAGTAAATACGTATAAGAAAATGTATACAAAATACACATAAAATAATGTAAATTCGTATCAAAATAAATAAACAAAATATTAATAGAAAGAAAGTGTATTTGTATAAATATAAATATACAAATACACATAAAATAACGTAAATTTGTATAAAACTATATACAAAAATACAGAAGTAATTAAATTGTATGAAAATAGATATACAAAATACAGATAAAATAAGCTAAATTTGAATTGAAATGTATATACAAAATACATAAAATAATGTAAATATGTATCAAAATATTTATAAAAATACATATAATAACGTAAATTTGTTTAAAATATATAAACAAAATACACATTAAGTAATGTAAATACGTATAAAAATATGTACAAAATACACATATAATCATGTAATTCGTATCAAAATAAATAGACAAAATACCAATAAAATAATGTAAATTTCTATGAGAAAACATATACAAAATACACATAAATAATATTAATATTAATAAAATAATGTAAATTTGTATGAAAATTAAGATGCAAAATACCCATAAAATACCGCATTTTTTATAAAAATATATATACGAAAATCATAAAATATTTGATTATGTATTAAAATAAATAGATATACAAAATACACATAAAATAAGCTAAATTTGAATTGAAATATATATAAAAATACATAAAATAATGTAAATTTGTATCAAAATACTTATACAAATACACATAATAACGTAAATTTGTATAAAAATATATAAACAAAATACACATTAAATAATGTAAATACGTATAAAAAAATGTACAAAATACACAAATAATCATGTAATTCGTATCAAAATAAATAGACAAAATACTAATAAAATAATGTAAATTTCTATGAGAAAACATATACAAAATACACATAAATAACGCAAATATCAATAAAAATACATATAATATAATATATTTTTATACACATTTAAAATATTTAATGTATATTTTGTATATATATTTTATCCAAATTTACGTTATTTTATATGTATTTGTTTATATATTTTCACACAAATTTACATTATTTTATGTGAGTTTTGTGTATGTATTTCAATACAAATTTGCCTAACTTTATGTGTATTTTGCATATCTATTTTCAAACAAATTTAAATTATTTTTGTGTATTTTTGTATATATTTTTATACAAATTTTAGTTTTTTTATTTGTTTTTTGTATATATATTTTCCTACAAATATACATTCTTTTATTGGAATTTTGTGTATTTAATTTTTTACGAATTTACATAATTTTATGTGTATTTTGTATATATATTTTTTTAAGCAAACTAATTTTATGTGCATTTTTGTACATATATTTTTATAGAAACCTAAAACGTTATTTTATGTGTATTTTGTATATGTTTTCTCATACAAATTTACATTATTTAATTAGTTTTTTGTTTATTTATTTTGATACGAATGACTTGATTATTTGTGTATTTTGTAAATATTTTTTTAAACGTATTTAAATTACTTAATGTGTATTTTGTTTATATATTTTTTTTAGAAATTTACGTTATTATATGTGTATTTGTTAAAAATATTTTGAAACGAATTTACTTTATTTTATGTATTTTGTATATATATTTCAATTCAAATTTAGATTATTTTGTGTGTATTTTGTATATCTATTTTCATACAAATTTAATTACTTCTGTGTATTTTTGTATATAGTTTTATACAAATTTACGTTATTTTATGTGCATTTTGTATATTTATATTTATACAAATGCACACTCCTTTATTGGTATTTTGTTATGTATATTTATACGAATTTACATTATTTGATGTGTATTTTGTATACATTTTTGATTCGTATTTACTTTATTTTATTTGTATTTTGTATATATATATTTATAGAAATCTACGTTATTTTATGTTCATTCGTATATATATTTTGAAACAAATTTACATTCTTTTATATGTATTTGCATATCTATTTCAATACAAATTTACCTTGTATTTGACTTTGGATATTTATTTTAATACAAATTCAAATATTTTATGTGTATTTTGGTATATATAATTTTATAAAAAATGCGTTATTTTATAGGTATTTTGCATCTAAGTTTTCATACAAATGTATATTATTTTATTAATATTCTGTGTATATATTTTGATACGATTTTATATTATACTATTTGTGTTTCGTATATATTTTTTTATACATATTTTCATTATTTAATGTGTATTTTTTATGTATATTTTATACAAATTAACGTTATTTTAAGTGTATTTGTTTATATAATTTCATTTAAATTTACATTATTTTAAGTGTATTTTGTATATGTATTTAAATACAAATTTACCTAATTTTATGTGTATTTTGTATATTTATTTTCATACAAATTTAAATTATTTTTGTGTTTTTTTGTATAAACATATAGAGTACATTTCTATGATAATATATATTCAAAATACATATAAAATTATGTAAATAAGTATAAAAATATATATATCAAATACACCTAAAAAAAAAAAAATCGTATCAAAATAAATAAACAAAATTCCGATAAAAGAACGTATATTTGTAGGAAAATAAATATGCAAAATACACATAAAATTACCAAAATTTGAATAAAAATATATACAAAAAAAACAAAAAAATAAATTTCAATTTGTATGAAAATAGATATACAAAATACACATATAATTAGTTAAATTTGTATTTAAATACATGTACAAAATACACATAAAATAATGTAAATTTGTATGAAATGAAAACAAATTCACATAAAATAATGTACATTTGTATAAAATAGATATACAAAATATACATAGAATAATGTAAAATCGTATCAAAATAAATACACAGAATATCAATAAAATAATGTAATTTTGTATGAAAATAAAGATGCAAAATACCCATAAAATAAAGCATATTTTTTTAAAAATACATATACAAAAATACACATAGAATAATTAAATGTGTATTAAAATTAATATACAAAATGCACGTACAATAAGGTAAATTTGTATTGAAAAATATACAAATGCACATAAAAGTGTAAATTTGTTTAAAAATCTATATACGAATACACATAAAATAACGTAGATTTCTATAGAAATATATATATACAAAATACACATGAAATGATGTAAATACGTATAAAAATATATATATACAAAATACACATTAAATAATTTAAATTCTCGTCAAAATAAATAAACAAAATATCAATAAAAGAATGTGTATTTGTATGAAAATAGATATACAAAATACTCATAAAATAACCTAAGTTTGTATAAAACTATATACAAAAATACACAAAAATAATTTAAATTTGTATGAAAATAAATATACAAAATACACATAAAATTAGGTAAATTTGTATTGAAATACATATACAAAATACACATAAAATAATGGAAATTTGAATGAAAATATATAAACATATACACTTAAAATAACGTAAATTTGTATCAAATATATATACAAAATACACATTAAATAATGTAAATATGTATAAAAAATATATATACAAAACACAAATAGAATAATGTAAAATCGTATCAACAATAAATACACAGAATATTAATAAAATAATGTAAATTTGTATGAAAATAAAGATGCAAAATAGCCATAAAATAACGCATTTAATATAAAAAATATATATACCAAAATTCACATAAAATATTAAAATTTGTATTAAAATAAATATAAATAATGCATATATAATAAGGTAAATTTGTATTGAAATATATATGCAAAATACATATAAAACAATGCAAATTTGTTTCAAAATATATATACGAATACACATAAAATAACGTAGATTTCTGTAAAAATATATACAAAATACACATAAAATGAAGTAAATACGTATACAAAAATGAATACAAAATACACATAAAATCGTATCAAAATAAATAAACAAAATACCAATAAAAGAATGTGTATTTGTATAAATATAAATATACAAAATACACATAAAATATCGTAAATTTGTATAAAACTATATACAAAAATACACAAAAGTAATTAAATTTGTATGAAAATATATATACAAAATACAGCTAAAATAAGGTAAATTTGAATTGAAATGTACATACAAAATACATAAAATAATGTAAATCTGTATCAAAATATTTATACAAATACATATAATAACGTAGATTTGTTTAAAAATATATAAACAAAATACACATAAAGTAATGTAAATACGTATAAAAAATATGTACAAAATACACATATAATCATGTAATTCGTATCAAAATAAATAAACAAAATAGCAATAAAATAATGTAAATTTGTATGAGAAAACATATACAAATAACGCAAATTTCTATAAAAATATATGTACAAAAATGCACATAAAATAAAGTAAATTTGCAAAAAAATATATATACAAAACACACACTAAATAATGTAAATGCATACATAAAATAACCTAAATTTGTATAAAACTATATACAAAAATACACAAAAATAATTTAAATTTGTTTGAAAAGAAATATACAAAATACACATAAAATTAGGTAAATTTGTATTGAGATACATATACAAAATACACATCAAATAATGTAAATTTGAATGAAAATATATAAACAAATACACTTAAAATAACGTAAATTTGTATAAAATATATATGCAAGATACACATTAAATAATGTAAATGTGTATAAAAAAATATATATACAAAAAACAAATAGAATAATGTAAAATCGTATCAAAATAAATACACAGAATATCAATAAAATTATGTAAATTTGTATGAAAATAAAGATGTAAAAATCCCAAAAATTATCGCATTTTTTATAAAAATATATTTACCAAAATACACATAAAATATTTAAATTTGTATTGAAATAAATATACAAAATGCATATACAGCAAGGTAAATTTGTATTGAAAGAGATATTCAAAAATACATATAAAACAATGTAAATTTGTTTCAAAATATATATACGAATACACATAAAATAAAGTAGATTTCTATAGAAATATATAAACAAAATACATATGAAATTATGTAAATACGTATAAAAATATATATACAAAATACATATCAAATAATATAAATTCGTGTCAAAATAAATAAACAAAATATTATGAAAAGAATGTATTTGTATGAAAATAGATAATAGATAATAAATTTGTATAAAATATATATGCAAGATACACATTAAATAATGTAAATATGTATAAAAAAGTATATACAAAAAACAAATAGAATAATGTAACATCGTATCAAAATAAATACACCGAATATTAATAAAACAATGTAATTTTGTATGAAAATAAAGATGCAAAATTCCCATAAAGTAGCGCATTTCTTATAAAAATATATATATAAAATTACACATAAATATTTAAATTTGCATTGAAATAAATATACAAAATGCACATACAATAAGGTAAATTTGTATTGAAAGAGATATGCAAAATACATATAAAACAATGTAAATTTGTTTCAAAATATATATACGAATACAAATAAAAAACGTAGATTTCTATAAAATATATATACAAAATACACATAAAATTAAGTAAATACGTATAAAAAATGTATACAAAATACACGTAAAATAATGTAATTGAATTAAAATAAAAGTAAATTTGAATAAAAATATATAATAACATACACTTAAAATAACGTAAATTTTTATGAAATATATATGCAAGATACACATTAAATAATGTAAATGTGTATAAAAAATATATTAAAAAAACAAATAGAATAATGTAAAATCGTATCAAAATAAATACACAGAATATAAATAAAATAATGTAAATTTGTATGAAAATAAAGATGCAAAATTCCCAAAAATTATCGCATTTTTTATAAAAATATATATAACAAAATACACATAAAATATTTAAATTTGTATTGAAATAAATATACAAAATGCATATACAGTAAGGTAAATTTGTATTAAAAGAGATATTCAAAAATACATATAAAACAATGTAAATTTGTTTCAAAATATATATACGAATACACATAAAATAAAGTAGATTTCTATAGAAATATATTTACAAAATACATATGAAATTATGTAAATACGTATAAAAATATATATACAAAATACATATCAAATAATGTAAATTCGTTTCAAAATAAATAAACAAAATATGATGAAAAGAATGTGTATTTGTATGAAAATAGATAATAGATAATAAATTTGTATAAAATATATATGCAAGATACACATTAAATAATGTAAATATGTATAAAAAAGTATATACAAAAAACAAATAGAATAATGTAAAATCGTATCAAAATAAATACACCGAATATTAATAAAATAATGTAAATTTGTATGAAAATAAAGATGCAAAATTCCCATAAGATAGCGCATTTCTTATAAAAATATATATACCAAAATACACATAAAATATTTAATTTTGTATTGAAATAAATATACAAAATGCACATACAATAAGGTAAATTTGTATTGAAAGAGATATGCAAAAATACATATAAAACAATGTAAATTTGTTTCAAAATATATATACGAATACAAATAAAAAAACGTAGATTTCTATAAAAATATATATACAAAATACACATAAAATTAAGTAAATACGTATAAAAAAATGTATACAAAATACACATAAAATAATGTAAACTCGATTTAAAATAAATAAACAAAATACCAATAAAAGAATGTGTATTTGGATAAATATAAATATACAAAATACATATACAAAATAAACATAAAATAAGGTAGATTTGTAATAAAATATATGTACAAAATACACATAAAATAATGTAAGTTTATAAGAAAATATATATACAGATACACATAAAATACCATGAATTTGTATAAAAATATATATTCAAAATAAATATTAAATAATGTATATATATTTTTATACGTATTTACATAATTTCATATGTATTTTGTATATATATTTAATAGATATTCAAAATACACATAAAATAACCTAAATTTGTATCAAACTATATGCAAAAATACATTAAAATATTTTAAATTTGTATGAAAATAAATATACAAAATACACAAATAATTAGGTAAATTTGTATGGAAATACATATACAAAATACACATAAAATAATGTAAATTTGAATGAAAATACATAAACAAATACACTTAAAATAACGTAAATTTGTATAAAAAAAATATATACAAAACACAAATAGAATAATGTAAAATCGTATCAAAATAAATACACAGAATATTAATAAAATAATGTAAATTTGTATGAAAATAAAGAGGCAAAATACCCATAAAATAACGCATTTTTTTATTTATAAAAATATATATACCAAAATACACATAAAAAAAATAGATTTATATCTAAATAAATATATAAAAAACACATACAATAAGGTAAATTTGTATTGAAATAGATATGCAAAATACATATAAAGCAATGTAAATTTGTTTCAAAATATGTATACGAATACACATAAAATAATATAAATTTGTATGAAAATATATATACAAATACACATAAAATAACATGAATTTGTATAAAATTTGTTTCAAAATATATACGAATACACACAATAAAATAACGTAAATTTTTATGAAAATATTTATATAAAATACACATAAAATAATTTAAATACGTAGAAAAATATAGATACAAAATACACATAAAATAATGTAAATTCGTAAAAAATTAAATACACAAAATTCCAATAAAAGAATGTATATAATTGTAGGAAAATATATATACAAAAAACAAATAAAATAACTAAAATTTGTATTAAAATATATACAAAAATACACAAAAATAATTTAAATTTGTTTGAAAATAGATATGCAAAAAACACATAAAGCTAGGCAAATTTGTATTGAAATACATATAGAAAACTCACATAAAATAATGTAAATTTGTATGAAAATATATAAACAAATACATATAAAATAACGTAAATTTGGATAAAATATATATACAAAATATACATTAAATATTTTAAATATGTATAAAAATATATTATATTATATAAATTTTTATTGATATTTGCGTTATTTATGTGTATTTTGTATATCTTTTCTCATAGAAATTTACATTATTTATTGGTATTTTGTCTATTTATTTTGATACGAATTACATGATTATTTGTGTATTTTGTGCATTTTTTTTATACGTATTTACATTATTTAATGTGTATTTTGTTTATATATTATACAAATTTACGTTATTATATATGTATTTGTATAAGTATTTTGATACAAATTTACATTATTTTATGTATTTTGTATATATATTTCAATTCAAATTTAGCTTATTTTATGTGTATTTTGTATATCTATTTATTTTAATACAAAATCAAATATTTTATGTTTTTTCGTATATATATTTAAAAAAAAAATGCGTTATTTTATGGCTATTTTGCATCTTAATTTTCATACAAATTTACATTATTTTATTAATATTTTCTGTATTTATTTTGATACGATTTTACATTATTTTATTTGTGTTTTGTATATTTTTTTTATACATATTTACATTATTTAATGTGTTTTTTGTAATATTTGATACAAATTTACGTTATTTTAAGTCTATATGTTTACATATTTTCATTCAAATTTACATTATTTTATGTGTAATTTGTATATGTATTTCAATACAAATTTACCTAATTTTATGTGTTTTTTGTATATTTATTTTCATACAAGTTTAAATTATTTTTGTGTATTTTTGTATATAGTTTTATACAAATTTTGGTTATTTTATGTGTATTTTGTATATCTATTTTCACACAAATACACATTCTTTTCATGATATTTTGTTTATTTATTTTGACACGAATTAACATTATTTAATGTGTATTTTGTATATATATATTTTTATACGTATTTACATTATTTCAAGTGTATTTTGTATATATATTTCTATAGAAATCTTCGTTATTTTATGTGTATTCGTATATATATTTTGAAACAAATTTACATTGTTTTATGTGTATTTTGCATATTTTTTTAATGTAAATTTACCTTATTGTATGTGCATTTTGTATATTAATTTTAATACAAATTTGATTAATCTATGTGTATTTTTGTATATGTATTTTTATAAAAATATGCTTTATTTTATAGGTATTTTGCATTTTATTTTCATACAAATTTACATTATTTTATTGATATTCTGTGTATTTATTTTGATATGATTTTACATTATTCTATGTGTATTTTGTATATATATTTTATATAAAATGTATTTGTTTTCATTTCATACAAATCTACATTATTTTATGTGTTTTTTGTACATGTATTTAAATACAAATTTAACTAGTTATATGTGTATTTTGTATATCTATTTTGTATGTATATTTTCATAGAAATTTACTCTATTTTATGAGTATTCGTATTATTATTTTGATACAAATTTACATTATTAATGTGTATTTTGCATATCTATTTCAATACAAATTTACTTTATTGTACGTGCATTTTGTATATTTATTTTAATACAAATTTAATTATTTTATATGTATTTTTGTATATATATTTTTATGCAAATATGCGTTATTATATGGATATTTTTCATCTTTATTTTCTTACAAATTTACATTATTTTATTGATATTCTCTTTATTTATTTTGATACGATTTAACATTATTCTATGTGTTTTTTGTATATATTTTTTTATATATATATTTACATTATTTAATGTTCATTTTGTATATATATTTTATCCAAATTTACATTATTTTATGTGTATTTGTTTATATATTTTCATACATATTTACATTATTTTATGTGTTTTTTGTATATATATTTTTCTACGTATTTAAATTATTTTGTGTATTTTGTATATACATTTTCATAAAAAAAATTTAGTAATTTTATTGTGTGTATAAGTATATATTTTGATGTAAATTTTATACAAATTCATGTTATTTAATGTGTATTTGTATATATATTTTCATACAAATTTATATTATTTTATGTGTAGTTTTTCATATATTTCATTACAAATTTACCTTATTTTATGTTTATTTTGTATATTTATTTCATTCCATTTTAAATTATTTTATGTGTATATTTGTATTTGTATTGAGGTTATTTTATGTGTATTTTGTATATATATTTTCATCCAAAATTACATTATTTTATTGGTATTTCTTAATTTAATTCGATACGAATTTAGATTATTTCATAGGTATTTTGTATACATGTTTTTATACTCATTTACATTATCTAATGTGTGTTTTGTATATATATTTTTATGCAAATTTATCTAATGTTCATTTTTGTACATATATTTTAAAGAAATTTGCGTTATTTTATGTATATAGTTTTATATAAATTTACCTTATTTTATGTGCATTTTGTATATATATATTTATACAACACACATTCTTTTATTGGTATATTGTTTATTTATCCACGAATTTACATTATTTTATGTGTATTGTGTATACATTTTTATACGTATTTACTTAATTTTATGTGTATTTTGTATATGTTTTTATAGAAATCTTCGTTATTTTATGTGTATTCGTATATATATTTTGAAACAAATTTACATTATTTTATATGTATTTTGCATATCTATTTCAATACAAATTTACCTTATTGTATGTGCATTTTGTATATTTATTTTAATACAAGTTCAAATATTTTATGTGTATTTTGGTATCAATAATTTTATAAAAAATGCGTTATTTTATAGGTATTTTGCATCTTAATTTTCATTTTATATGTACTTTGTATATATATTTTTATACGCTTTTACATTATATTTTGAATATATAATTTTTTACAAATTCATGTTATTTTATGTGTATTTGTATATATATTTTCATCTAAATTTACATTATTTTATGTGTTTTTTGTACATATATTTCATTACAAATTTACCTTATTTTATGTTTATTTTGTATGTGTATTTTGTACATTTATATTTATACAAATACACATTCTTTTATTGGTATTTTGTTTATTTATTTTGTTTCGAATTTACATTATTTTATGAGTATTTTGTTTACATTTTTTTATACGTATTTACTTAATTTTATGTGTATTTTGTATATATATTTTTATAGAAATCTACGTTATTTTATGTGTATTCGTATATATATTTTGAAACAAATTTACATTGTTTATATGTATTTTACATATCTATTTTTGTGTATTCTGTATTTATTTTTGTTATACATAGAATAATGAAAAATCGTATCAAAATAAGTACACAGAATATCAATAAAATAATTTAAATTTGTATGAAAATAAAGATGGAAAATACCCATAAGATAAAGCATATTTTTTTTTAAAAATACATATTCAAAAATACACATAGAATAATTAAATTTGTATTAAAATTAATATACAAAATGCACACATACAATAAGGTAAATTTGTATTGAAAAAAACGCAAAATACAAATAAAACAGTGTAAATTTGTTTCAAAATATATATACGATTTTTTTTTTTTTTTTTTTTTTTTTTTTTACAGCAAAGGAGACAGCTCAAGGGCACAAAAAATTAAAAATTAATAAAAAAAAGCCCGCTACTCGCTGCTCCTAAAAAGAATCCAAAGAGGTGGCCGAAAGATAAGTCAGTTTCGGGAGGAGAGGTGTCCTGATACCCTCCTCTTGAAAGAGTTCAAGTCGTAGGCAGGAGGAAATACTGATGAAGGAAGATTGTTCCAGAGTTTACCAGCGTGAGGGATGAAAGAGTGAAGATGCTGGTTAACTCTTGCATAAGGGGTTTGGACAGTATAGGGATGAGCATGAGTAGAAAGTCGAGTGCAGCGGGGCCAAGGGGAGGGGGATGGATGCATGCATTTAGCAAGATCAGAAGAGCAGTCATGTGGAAATATCGATAGAAGATAGAGAGGAAACATTGCGGCGGAATTTAAGAGGTAGAAGACTATCAGTATGAGGAGGAGAGCTGATGAGACGAAGAGCCTTTGCCTCCACTCTGTCCAGAATGCACATAAAAGAACGTAGATTTCTATAGAAATATATATATATACAAAATACACATGAAATTATGTAAATACGTATAAATATATATATATATATATATATATATATATATATATATATATATATATATATATATATATATATATATATATATATATATATATATATACAAAATACATATTAAGTAATGTAAACTCGTTTCAAAATAAATAAACAAAATATTATGAAAAGAATGTGTATTTGTATGAAAATAAATAATAGATAATAAATTTGTATGAAATATATATGCAAGATACACATTAAATAATGTAAAAATGTATAAAATATATATATACAAAAAATAAATAGAATAATGAAAAATTGTATCAAAATAAATACACCGTATATTAATAAAATAATGTAAATTTGTATGCAAATAAAGATGCAAAATTCCCATCAAATAGCGCATTTCTTATAAAAATATATATACAAAAATACACATAAAATATTTAAATTTGTATTGAAATAAATATACAAAATGCACATACAATAAGGTAAACTTCTATTGAAAGAGATATGCAAAAATACATATAAAACAATGTAAATTTGTTTCAAAATATATATACGAATACACATAAAATAACGTAGATTTCTATAAAAATAGAGTTACAAAATACACAAAATTAGGTAAATACGTATAAAAAAATGTAAACAAAATACACATAAAATAATATAAACTCGAAACAAAATAAATAAACAAAATATCTATAAAAGAATGTGTATTTGTATAAATATAAATGTACAAAATACACATACAAAATAAACATAAAATAAGGTAAATTTTTAATGAAATATATGTACAAAATACACATAAAATAATGTAAATTTATATGAAAATATATATACAAATACACATAAAATACCATGAATTTGTATAAAATTATATATTCAAAATAAATATTAAATAATGTAAATGCGTATAAAAATATATATAAAAAGTACATATAAAATAATGTAAATTCGTATCAATATAAATCAACAAAATACCAATAAAATAATATATATTTGAAGAAAATAGATTTAAAAAATACACATAACATAACTAAAATTTGTATTGAAATATATACAAAAATACATAAAAATAATTTGAGTTTGTATGAAAATAGATATACACATAAAACTAGGTAAGTTTCTTTTGAAATATATATACAAAATACCCATAAAATATTGTAAATTAGTGTCAAAATATAAAAACAAATAGACATAAAATAACGTAAATTTGAATGAAAAATATATACAAAATACACATAGAATAATGTCAAATCGTATCAAAATGAATGAGCAGAATATCAATAAAATAACGTAAATTTGTATGAAAATAAAGATGCAAAATACCCATAAAATAAAGCATATTTTTATAAAAATACATATACAAAAATACACATAGATTAATCAAATTTGTTTAAAAATCTATATACGAATACACAAAATATAAAGTATATTTCTATAGAAATATATATACAAAATAAACATGAAATGATGTAAATACGTATAAAAATATATATACAAAATACACATTAAATAATTTAAATTCTCGTCAAGATAAATAAACAAAATATCAATAAAAGAATGTGTATTTGTATGAAAATAGATATACAAAATACTCATAAAATAACCTAAGTTTGTATAAAACTATATACAAAAATACACAAAAATAATTTAAATTTGTATGAAAATAAATATACAAAATACACATAAAATTAGGTAAATTTGTATTGAAATACATATACAAAATACTCATAAAATAATGGAAGTTTGAATGAAAATATATAAACATATACACTTAAAATAACGTAAATTTGAATCAAATATATATACAAAATACACATTAAATAATGTAAATATGTATAAAAAAATATATACAAAACACAAATAGAATAATGTAAAATCGTATCAAAATAAATACACAGAATATTAATAAAATAATGAAAATTTTATGAAAATAAAGATGCAAAACAGACATAAAATAACGCATTTTTTTATAAAAATATATATACAAAAATACAAATAAAATATTAAAATTTGTATTAAAATAAATATAAAAATGCACATACTGTAAGGTAAATTTGTATTGAAATAGATATGCAAAATACATATAAAACAATGTAAATTTGTTTCAAAATATATATACGAATACACATAAAATAACGTTGATTTCTATAAAAATATATACAAAATACACATAAAATGAAGTAAATACGTATAAAAAATGAATACAAAATACACATAAAAATCGTATCAAAATAAATAAACAAAATACCAGTAAAAGAAAGTGTATTTGTATAAATATAAATATACAAAATACACATAAAATATCGTAAATTTCTATAAAACTATATACAAAAATACACAGAAGTTATTAAATTTGTATGAAAATATATATACAAAATACAGCTAAAATAAGCTAAATTTGAATTGAAATGTACATACAAAATACATAAAATAATGTAAATCTGTATCAAAATATTTATACAAATACATATAATAACGTAGATTTGTTTAAAAATATATAAACAAAATACACATTAAGTAATGTAAATACGTATAAAAAATATGTACAAAATACACATATAATCATGTAATTCGTATCAAAATAAATAAACAAAATAGCAATAAAATAATGTAAATTTGTATGAGAAAACATACAAATAACGCAAATTTCTATAAAATATATGTACAAAAATGCACATAAAATTAAGCAAATTTGCATAAAAATATATATACAAAACACACACTAAATAATGTAAATGCGTACATAAAATAACCTAAATTTGTATAAAACTATATACAAAAATACACAAAAATAATTTAAATTTGTTTGAAAAGAAATATACAAAATACACATAAAATTAGGTAAATTTGTATTGAAATACATATACAAAATACACATCAAATAATGTAAATTTGAATGAAAATATATAAACAAATACACTTAAAATAACGTAAATTTGTATAAAATATATATGCAAGATACACATTAAATAATTTATATGTGTATAAAAAAATATATACAAAAAACAAATAGAATAATGTAAAATCGTATCAAAATAAATACACAGAATATCAATAAAATAATGTAAATTTGTATGAAAATAAAGATGCAAAATTCCAAAAAATTATCGCATTTTTTATAAAAATATATATACCAAAATACACATAAAATATTTAAATTTGTAATGAAATAAATATACAAAATGCATATACAGTAAGGTAAATTTGTATTGAAAGAGATATTCAAAAATACATATAAAACAATGTAAATTTGTTTCAAAATATATATACGAATACACGTAAAATAAAGTAGATTTCTATAGAAATATATATACAAAATACATATGAAATTATGTAAATACGTATAAAAATAAATATACAAAATACATATCAAATAATGTAAATTCAAAATAAAAAATAAACAAAATATCATGAAAAGAATGTGTATTTGTATGAAAATAGATAATAGATAATAAATTTGTATAAAATATATATGCAAGATAGACATTAAATAATGTAAATATGTATAAAAAAGTATATACAAAAAACAAATGGAATAATGTAAAATCGTATCAAAATAAATACACCGAATATTAATAAAATAATGTGAATTTGTATGAAAATAAAGATGCAAAATTCCCATAAAATAGCGCATTTCTTATAAAAATATATATACCAAAATACACATAAAATTTTTAATTTGTATTGAAATAAATATACAAAATGCACATACAATAAGGTAAATTTGTATTGAAAAAGATATGCAAAAATACATATAAAACAATGTAAATTTGTTTCAAAATATATATACGAATACAAATAAAAAAACGTAGATTTCTATAAAAATATATATACAAAATACACATAAAATTAAGTAAATACGTATAAAAAAATGTATATAAAATACAGATAAAATAATGTAAATTCGAATTAAAATAAATAAACAAAATACCAATAAAAGAATGTGTATTTGGATAAATATAAATATACAAAATACACATACAAAATAAACATAAAATAAGGTGGATTTGTAATAAAATATATGTACAAAATACACATACAATAATGTAAATTTATGTGAAAATATATATACAAATACACATAAAATACCATGAATTTGTAAAAAAATATATATTCAAAATAAATATTAAATAATGTAAGAGCGTATAAAAATAAATATACAAAGTACATATAAAATGAAAATTAAGATGCAAAATACCTATAAAATAACGCATTTTTTATAAAATTATTGATACCAAAATACACATAAAATATTTGAACTTGTATTAAAATAAATATACAAAATGCACATACAATAAGTTAAATTTGTATTGAAATAGATATGCAAAATACATATAAAATAATGTAAATTTGTTTCAAAATATATATACGAATACACATAAAATAACGTAGATTTCTATAAAAATACATATACAAAATACACATAATATTAAGTAAATACGTATAAAAAAATGTATACAAAATACACATAAAATAATGTAAATTCGTATAAATGTAAATAAACAATATACCAATAAAAGAATGTGTATTTGTAGAAATATAAATATTCAAAATGCACATAAAATAACGTAAATTGATATAAAACTATATACATAAAATAACGCAAATTTCTATAAAAATATATGTACAAAAATGAACATAAAATAAATTTGCATAAAAATATATATACAAAACACACTTTAGATAATGTAAATGAGTATAAAAATATGTATACAAAATACCTATGAAATAATCTAAATTCGTATCGAATTAAATTAAGAAAATATCAATAAAGTAATGTAATTTTGGATGAAAATATATATACAAAATACACATAAAATAACCTAAATACAAATACAAATATACACATAAAATAGTTTAAAATTGAATGAAATAAATATACAAAATAAACATAAAATAAGGTAAATTTGTAATGAAATATATGAAAAAATACACATAAAATAATATAAATTTGTATGAAAATATATATACAAATACACATTAAATAACATGAATTTGTATAAAATTTGTATCAAAATATATACTTATACACACAATAAAATAACGTAATTTTTTTATGAAAATGTATATACAAAATACACAAAAAATAATTTAAATACGTAGAAAAATATATATACAAAAAACACATAAAATAATGTAAATATGTATGAAAATATATAAACAAATACACATAAAATAATGTAAATTTGGATAAAATATATATACAAAATGAACATTAAATAATGTAAATATATATATAAAAAATATATACAAAAAACACAGAGAATAATGTTAAATCGTATCAAAATAAATAAAGAGAATATCAATAAAATAATGTAAATTTGTATGAAAATAAAGATGCAAAATATTCATATAATAACGCATATTTGCATAAAAATATATATACAAAAATACATATAAAATAATTAAATTTGTATTAAAATAAATATACAAAATGCACGTACAATAAAGTAAATTTGTATTGAAATAGATATGCAAAATGCACATTAATAATGTAAATTTGTATCAAAATATATATACGAATACTCATAAAATAGTGTAAATTTCTATGAAAATATACATACAAAATAGATATACAAAATACACATATAACTAGTTAAATTTGTATTTAAATACATGTACAAAAAACACATAAAATAATGTAGATTTGTATGAAATGAAAACAAATATATTTTATATAAAATATATATACAAAATACACATAGAATAATGTAAAATCATATCAAAATAAAAACACAGAATATCAATAAAATAATGTAAATTTGTATGAAAATAAAGATGCAAAATACCCATAAAATAAAGCATATTTTTATAAAAATACATATACAAAAATACACATAGATTAATCAAATTTGTATTAAAATTAATATACAAAATGCACATGTATTTTGTATATATATTTTTATACAAATCTACGTTATTTTATGTGTATTCGTATATATATTTTGAAACAAATTTACATATTTTTATATGTATTTTGCATATCGATATCAATACAGATTTACCTTATTTTATGTGTATTTTGTATATTTATTTTAATACAAATTAATTTTTTCATGTGTATTTTGGTATATATATTTTTATAAATGCGTTATTTAATGGGTATTTTGCATCTTTTTCATACAAATTTACATTGTTTTATTAATATTCTGTGTATTTATTTTGATACGATTTTACATTATTCTATTTGTGTTTTGTATATATTTTTATATTTACATTATTTAATGTGTATTTTGTATATTTTAAAACAAATTTACGTTATTTTATGCGCATCTGTTATAATATTTTGATACAAATTTACATTATTTTATGTATTTTGTATATATATTTCAATACAAATTTAGTTTATTTTATGTATATTTTGTATATCTATTTTCATTCGTATTAAAGTAAATAAACAAAATAGCAATAAAATAATGTAAATTTGTATGAGAAAACATATACAAAAACACATAAAATAACGCAAATTTCTAAAAAAATATATGTACAAAAATGCACATAAAATAAAGTAAATTTGCATAAAAATATATATACAAAACACACATTAAATAATGTAAATGCGTACATTAAATAACCTAAATTTGTATAAAACTATATACAAAAATACACAAAAATATTTAAAATTTGTATGAAAAAAATATACAAAATACACATAAAATTAGGTAAATTTGTATTGAAATACATATACAAAATACACATAAAATAATGTAAATTTGAATGAAAATATATAAACAAATACACTTAAAATAACGTAAATTTGTATAAAATATATATGCAAGATACACATTAAATAATGTAAAAGTGTATAAAAAAATATATACAAAAAAGAAATAGAATAATGTAAAATCCTATCAATATAAATACACAGAATATCAATAAAATAATGTAAATTTGTATGAAAAGAAAGATGCAAAACTCCCATAAAATAGCGCATTTTTTATAAAAATATATATACCAAAATACACATAAAATATTTAAATTTGTATTGAAATAAATATACAAAATGCATATACAGTAAGGTAAATATGTATTGAAAGAGATATTCAAAAATACATATCAAACAAAGTTAATTTGTTTCAAAATATATATACGAATACACATAAAATAACGTAGATTTCTATAGAAATATATATACAAAATACACATGAAATTATGTAAATACGTATAAAAATATATATACAAAATACATATCTAGGTAAATTCGTGTCAAAATAAATAAACAAAATATCATGAAAAGAATGTGTATTTGCATGAAAATAAATAATAGATAATTAATTTGTATATAATATATATGCAAGATACACATTAAATAATGTAAATATGTATAAAAAAATATATACATAAAACAAATAGAATAATGTGAAATCGTAACAAAATAAATACACCGAATATTAATAAAATAATGTAAATTTGTATGAAAATAAAGATGCAAGATTCCCATCAAATAGCGCATTTCTTATAAAAATATATATACCAAAATACACATAAAATATTTAAATTTGTATTGAAATAAATATACAAAATGCACATACAATAAGGTAAACTTGTATTGAAAGAGATATGCAAAAATACATATAAAACAATGTAAATTTGTTTCAAAATATATATACGAATACACATAAAATAACGTAGATTTCTATAAAAATATATATACAAAATACACATAAAATTAATAAATACGTATAAAAATAGATATACAAAATCCACATAGAATAATGTAAAATTGTTTAAAAAAAAATAAACAGAATATAAATAACATGATTTCAATTTGTATGAAAATAAAAATGCAAAATACCCATAAAATAAAGCATATTTTTATAAAAATACATATACAAAAATACACATAGCATAATTAAATTTGTATTAAAATTAATATACAAAATGCATATACAATAAGGTAAATTTGTATTGAAAAAATATGCATAATACACATAAAACAGTGTAAATTTATTTCAAAATCTATATACGAATACTCATAAATCAACGTAGATTTCTATATAAATGTATATACAAAATACACATCAAATGATGTAAACACGTATAAAAATATATATATAAAATACACATTAAATAATGTAAATTCGCGTCAAAATAAATAAACAAAATATCAATAAAAGAATGTGTATTTGTATGAATATAGATATACAATATACACATAAAATCATCTAAATTTGTATAAAACTATATACAAAAATACACAAAAATAATTTTATTTTGTATGAAAATAAATATACAAAATACACATAAAATTAGGTAAATTTGTATTGAAATACATTTACAAAATACATATAAAATAATGTAAATTTGAATGAAAATATATAAACAAATACACTTAAAAAAAGGTAAATTTGTATAAAATATATATAAAAAATACACATTAAATAATGTAAATATGTATAAAAAAATATATACAAAACACAAATAGAATAATATAAAATCGTATCAAAATAAATACACAGAATATTAATAAAATAATGTAAATTTGTATGAAAATTAAGATGCAAAATACCCATAAAATAACGCATTACCAAGACACATAAAATATTTGAATTTGTATTAAAATAAATATACAAAATGCACATACAATAAGGTAAATTTGTATTGAAATAGATATGCAAAATACATATAAAACCATGTAAATTTTTTTCAAAATATATATACGAATACACATAAAATAGCATAGATTTCTATGAAAATAAATATACAAAATACACATAAAATGAAGTAAATACGTATAAAAAGGTATACAAAATACATAAAATAATGTAAACTCGTATCAAAATAAATAAACAAAATACTAATAAAAGAATGTGTATTGTATAAATATAAATATTCAAATAAAATAACGTAAATTTATATAAAACTATATGGAAAATACACAGTAATTAAATTTGTGTGAAAATAGATAAACAAAATACATGTGTATATTGTATATTTATATTCATACAAATTGAATATATTTTTGTTTATTTTATTATATATTTTCATAAATTTTCGTTATTTTATGTATTTTGTATATTTTATATTTCTACAAATATAAGTTCTTTTATCTTAATTTTTTGTATTGAATTTGAGACGAATGTACCTTATTTTGTATATCTATTTTCATACAAATTAAAATACTTCTGTGTATTTTTGTATATATTTTTATATAAATTTACGTTATTTTATGTGTATTTTGTATATTTATATTTATACAAATACACATTCTTGTATTGGCATTTTTTTATTTATTTTGATACGAATTCACATTATTTTATGTGTATTTTGTATATGTATTTGTATAGAAATCTTCATTATTTTATGTGTATTGATATATATATTTTGAAACAAATTTACATTGTTTATATGTATTTTTGAATATATATTTCAATACAAATTTACCTTACTGTATATGTATTTGTATATTTATTTTAATACAAATTTAATTATTTT
Organism: Eriocheir sinensis; assembly: GCF_024679095.1. Taxonomy (NCBI): domain Eukaryota; kingdom Metazoa; phylum Arthropoda; class Malacostraca; order Decapoda; family Varunidae; genus Eriocheir; species Eriocheir sinensis. Next base: position 25,496 of record NW_026112023.1, read on the forward strand.
ATGTGTATTTTGTATATATATTTTTAAAAAAAATTTACGTTATTTTATGGGTATTTTGTATATTTATTTCATACAAATTTACATTATTTTATTAATATTCTGTGTATTTATTTGATACGATTTACATTATTTTATGTGTGTTTTGTATATAATTTTATACAAATTTACGTTATTTTATGTTATTTTCTATATTTATTTAATACAAATTTACATTATTTTATGTGTATTTTACAGTATTTACATTTCAAGTGTATTTTGTATATATCCCTATTGTATGTGCATTGTGTATATTTATTTCAATACAAATTTAAATATTTTAGGTGTATTTTGGCATATATATTTTTATAAGAAATGCGTTATTTTATGTGGATTTTGTATCTTTCTTTTCATACAAATTTACATTATTTTATTAATATTTTGTTTATTTATTTTGATACGATTTACATTATTCTATTTGTTTTTTGTATATATATTTTTTTTATACATATTTACATTATTTAATGTGTATCTTGCATATATATTTCATACAAATTTTTATCTATTATTTATTTTCATACAAATACACATTCTTTTCATGATATTTTGTTTATTTATTTTGACACGATTTTACATTACTTAATATGTATTTTGTATATATATTTTTATACGTATTTACATAATTTCATATTTGTATATATATTTCTATAGAAATCTACGTTATTTTATGTGTATTCGTATATATATTTTGAAAGAAATTTACACTGTTTTATTTGTATTTTGCGTTTTTTTTCAATATAAATTTACCTTATTGTATATGTGCATTTTGTATATTAATTTTAATATAAATTTAATTATTCTATGTGTATTTTTGTATATGTATTTTTTTTAAAAAATATGCTTTATCTTATGGGTATTTTGCATCTTTATTTTCATACAAATTTAAATTATTTTATTGATATTCTGTGTACTTATTTTGATACGATTTTACATTATTATATGTATAACAAAAATAAATATATACAAAAATACACAAAAATAATTTAAATTTGTTTGAAAATAGATATGCAAAATATGTGTATTTTGTACATATATTTCAATTCAAATTTAGCTTATTTTGTGTGTATTTTGTATATATTTTCATACAAATTTAATTACTTGTGTATTTTGTATATAGTTTTATATAAATTTACGTTATTTTATGTGTATTTTGTATATTTATATTTATACAAATACACGTTCTTTTATTGGTATTTTGTATATTTATTTTGATCCGAATTTACATTATTTTATGTGTATTTTGTACACATTTTTTTATACGTATTTACTTCATTTTATGTGTATTTTGTATATATATTTTTATAGAAATCTACGTTATTTTATGTGTATTTGTATATATATTTTGAAACAAATTTACATTGTTTTATATGTATTTTGCAAGTTTATTTTAATACAAATTTACCTTATTGTATGTGTTTTTTTTATATTTATTTTAATACAAATTTAATTTTTTTATGTGTATTAAAATTGGTATATATACAGTAAGGTAAATTTGTATTGAAAGAGATATTCAAAAATACATATAAAACAATGTAAATTTGTTTCAAAATATATATACGAATACACATAAAATAACGTATATTTCTATAAAAATATATACAAAATACACATAATATGAAGTAAATACGTAAAAAAATGAATACAAAATACGCATAAAAATCGTATCAAAATAAATAAACAAAATACCAGTAAAAGAATGTGTATTTGTATAAATATAAATATACAAAATACAAAAAAATATCGTAAGTTTGTATAAAACTATATACAAAAATACTCAGAAGTAATTAAATTTGTATGAAAATATATATACAAAATACAGCTAAAATAAGCTAAATTTGAATTGAAATGTACATACAAAATACATAAAATAATGTAAATCTGTATCAAAATATTTATACAAATACATATAATAACGTAGATTTGTTTAAAAATATATAAACAAAATACACATTAAGTAATGTAAATACGTATGAAAAATATGTACAAAATACACATATAATCATGTAATTCGTATCAAAATAAATAAACAAAATAGCAATAAAATAATGTAAATTTGTATGAGAAAACATATACAAATAACGCAAATTTCTATAAAAAATATATGTACAAAAATGCACATAAAATAAAGTAAATTTGCATAAAAATATATACAAAATCACACTAAATAATGTAAATGCGTACATAAAATAACCTAAATTTGTATAAAACTATATAAAAAATACACAAAAATAATTTAAATTTGTTTGAAAAGAAATATACAAAATACACATAAAATTAGGTAAATTTGTATTGAAATACATATACAAAATACACATCAAATAATGTAAATTTGAATGAAAATATATAAACAAATACACTTAAAATAACGTAAATTTGTATAAAATATATATGCAAGATACACATTAAATAATGTAAATGTGTATAAAAATATATACACAAAAAAATTGAATAATGTAAAATCGTATCAAAATAAATACACAGAATATCAATAAAATAATATAAATTTGTATGAAAATAAAGATGCAAAATTCCCAAAAATTATCGCATTTTTTATAAAAATATATTTACCAAAATACACATAAAAAATTTAAATTTGTATTGAAATAAATATACAAAATGCATATACAGTAAGGTAAATTTGTATTGAAAGAGAGATTCAAAAATACATATAAAACAATGTAAATTTGTTTCAAAATATATATACGAATAAACATAAAATAAAGTAGATTTCTATAGAAATATATATACAAAATACATATGAAATTATGTAAATACGTATAAAAATATATATACAAAATACATATCAAATAATGTAAATTCGTGCCAAAATAAATAAACAAAATATCATGAAAAGAATGTGTATTTGTAAATAATAAATTTGTATAAAATATATATGCAAGATACACATTAAATAATGTAAATATGTATAAAAAAGTATATACAAAAAACAAATAGAATAATGTAAAATCGTATCAAAATAAATACACCGAATATTAATAAAATAATGTAAATTTGTATTAAAATAAAGATGCAAAATTCCCATAAAATAGCGCATTTCTTATAAAAATATATATACCAAAATACACGTAAAATATTTAAATTTGTATTGAAATAAATATACAAAATGCATATACAATAAGGTAAATTTGTATTGAAAGAGATATGCAAAAATACATATAAAACAATGTAAATTTGTTTCAAAATATATATACGAATACAAATAAAAAAACGTAGATTTCTATTAAAATATATATACAAAATACACATAAAATTAAGTAAATACGTATAAAAAAATGTATACAAAATACACATAAAATAATGTAATTTCGACTTAAAATAAATAAACAAAATTCCAATAAAAGAATGTGAATTTGGATAAATATAAATATACAAAATACATATACAAAATAAACATAAAATAAGGTAGATTTGTAATAAAATATATGTACACAATACACATAAAATAATGTAAATTTATATGAAAATATATATACAAATACACATAAAATACCATGAATTTGTATAAAAAAATATATTCAAAATAAATATTAAATAATGTAAAAGCGTATAAAAATATATATACAAAGTACATATAAAATAATGTAAATTCGCATCAATATAAATCAACAAAACACCAATAAAATAATATGTATTTGAATGAAAATAAATTTACAAAATACACATAACATAACTAAAATTTGTATTAAAATATATACAAAAATACATAGAAATAATTTGAGTTTGTATGAAAATAGATATACAAAATACACATAAAACTAGGTAAATTTCTTTTGAAATGTATATACAAAATAGCCATAAAATATTGTAAATTTGTGTCAAAATATAAACAAATACACATAAAATAACGTAAATTTGTATGAAAAATATATACAAAATACACATAGAATAATGTCAATTCGTATCAAATGAATGAGCAGAATATCAATAAAATAATGTAAATTTGTATGAAAATAAAGATGCAAAATACCCAAAAAATAAAGCATTTGTTTATAAAAATACAGATACAAAAATACACATCGAATAATTAAATTTGTATTAAAATTAATATACAAAATGCGTATATAATAAGATAAATTTGTATTGAAAAAATATGCAACATACACGTTTACTCATAGAAATTTATATTATTTTATTGGTATTTTGTTTATTTATTTTGATACGAATTACATGATTATATGTGTATTTTGTACACATTTTTTTATACGTATTTACATTATTTAATGTGTATTTTGTTTATATATTTTCATACAAATTTACGTTATTATATGTGTATTTGTATAAATATTTTGATACAAAGTTACTTTATTTCATGTATTTTGTATATATATTTCAATTCAAATTTAGCTTATTTTGTGTGTATTTTGTATATATTTTCATACAAATTTAATTACTTTTGAGTATTTTTGAATATAGTTTTATATAAATTTACGTTATTTTATGTGTATTTTGTATATATATATTTATACAAATACACATTCTTTTATTGTTATTTTGTTTATTTATTTTGATACGAATTTACATTATTTTATGTGTATTTTGTATACATTTTTTTATACGTATTTACTTCATTTTATGTGTATTTTGTATATATATTTTTATAGAAATCTACGTTATTTTATGTGTATTCGTATACATATTTTGAAACAAATTTACATTGCTTTATATGTATTTTGCATATCTATTTCAATACGAATTTACCTTATTGTATGTGTTTTTTATATATTTATTTTAATACAAATCTAATTTTTTTATGTGTATTTTGGTATATATATTTTTATAAAAAAAATATGCGTTATTTTATGGGTATTTTGCCTCTTTATTTTCATACAAATTTACATTATTTTATTAATATTCTGTGTATTTATTTTGATACGATTTTACATTATTCTATTTGTGTTTTGTATATATTTTTTTTATACAAATTTACGTTATTTTAAGTGTATTTGTTTATGTATTTTCATTCAAATTTACATTATTTTATGTGTATTTTGAATATGTATTTCCATACAAATTTACCTAATTTTATGTGTATTTTTTATATTTATTTTCATACAAATTTAAAATATTTTTGTGTATTTTTGTATATAGTTTGATACAAATTTAGGTTATTTTATGTGTATTTTAAATATCTATTTAATATATATACAAAATACATATGAAATTATGTAAATACGTATAAAAATATATGTACAAAATACTTATCAAATAATGTAAATTCGTGTCAAAATGAATAAACAAAATATCATGAAAAGAATGTGTATTTGTTTGAAAATAGATAATAGATAATAAATTTGTATAAAATATATATGCAAGATACAAATTAAATAATGTAAATATGTATAAAAAAGTATATACAAAAAACAAATAGAATAATGTAAAATCGTATCAAAATAAATACACCGAATATTAATAAAATAATGTAAATTTGAATGAAAATATATAAACATATAGACTTAAAATAACGTAAATTTGTATCAAATATATATATACAAAAAACACATTAAATAATGTAAATATGTATAAAAAAATAAATACAAATCACAAATAAAATAATGTAAAATCGTATCAAAATAAATACAGAAAATATTAATAAAATAATGTAAATTTGTATGAAAATTAAGATGCAAAATACCCATAAAATAACGCATTTTTTATAAAAATATATATACGAAAAAACATAAAATATTTGATTTTGTATTAAAATAAATAGATATACAAAATTCACATAAAATAAGCTAAATTTGAATTGAAATATATATACAAAATACATAAAATAATGTAAATTTGTATCAAAATACTTATACAAATACACATATAATAACGTAAATTTGTATAAAAATATATAAACAAAATACACATTAAATAATGTAAATACGTATAAAAAAATGTACAAAATACACAAATAATCATGTAATTCGTATCAAAATAAATAGACATAATACCAATAAAATAATGTAAATTTCTATGAGAAAACAAATACAAAATACACATAATTAACGCAAATATCAATAAAAATATATATAATATAATATATTTTTATACATATTTAAAGTATTTAATGTATATTTTGTATATATATTTTATCCAAATTTACGTTATTTTATATGTATTTGTTTATATATTTTCATACAAATTTACATTATTCAATGTGAGTTTTGTATATGTATTTCAATACAAATTTGCCTAACTTTATGTGTATTTTGCATATCTATTTTCAAACAAATTTAAATTATTTATGTGTATTTTTGTATATATTTTTATACAAATTTTAGTTATTTTATTTGTTTTTTGTATATATATTTTCCTACAAATATGCATTCTTTGATTGGAATTTTGTGTATTTATTTTTTTACGAATTTACATTATTTTATGTGTATTTTGTATATATATTTTTCTACGTATTTAAATTATTTTATGTGTATTTTATATATACATTTTCATAAAAATTTACGTTATTTTATTGTGTGTATTCGTATATATTTTGAAACAAATTTTATACAAATTTATGTTATTTTATGTGTATTTGTATATATATTTTCATACAAATTTATATTATTTCATGTGTATTCTTACATATGTTTTATTACAAATTTACCTTATTTTATGTTTATTTTGTATATTTATTTCATTCAATTTTAAATTATTTAATGTGTATATTTGTATTTGTATTTAGCTTATTTTATGTGTGTTTTCTATATATATTTTCATCCAAAATTACATTATTTTATTGTTATTTTCTTAATTTAACTCGATACGAATTTAGATTATTTCATAGGTATTTTGTATACATATCTTTATACTCTTTTATATTATCTAATGTGTGTTTTGTATATATTTTTTTATGCAAACTAATTTTATGTGCATTTTTGTACATATATTTTTATAGAAACTTAAAACGTTATTTTATGTGTATTTTGTATATGTTTTCTCATACAAATTTACATTATTTAATTAGTTTTTTGTTTATTTATTATGATATGAATGACTTGATTATTTGTGTATTTTGTAAATATTTTTTTATACGTATTTACATTATTTAATGTGTATTTTGTTTATATATTTTTTTACAAATTTACGTTATTATATGTGTATTTGTTAAAAATATTTTGAAACGAATTTACTTTATTTTAAGTATTTTCTATATATTTCAATTCAAATTTAGCTTATTTTGTGTGTATTTTGTATATCTATTTTCATACAAATTTAATTACTTTTGTGTATTTTTGTATATAGTTTTATACAAATTTACGTTATTTTATGTGCATTTTGTATATTTATATTTATACAAATACACATTCTCTTATTGGTATTTTGTTTATTTATATTTATACGAATTTACATTATTTCATGTGTATTTTGTATACATTTTTGATTCGTATTTATTTAATTTTATTTGTATTTTGTATATATATATATATATATATATATATATATATATATATATATATATATATATATATATATATATATATATATATATATATATATATATATATATATATTTATAGATATATAAGTTATTTTATGTGTATTAGTAGATGTATGTTGAAACAAATTTACATTGTTTTATATGTATTTTTCATATCAATTTCAATACAAATTTACCTTATTGTATGTGCATTTTGTATATTTATTTTAATACAAATTCAAATATTTTATGTGTATTTTGGTATATATAATTTTATAAATTTTTATAGAAACTTAAAACGTTATTTTATGTGTATTTTGTATATGTTTTCTCATACAAATTTACATTATTTAATTAGTTTTTTGTTTATTTATTTTGATACGAATGACTTGATTATTTGTGTATTTTGTAAATATTTTTTTATACATATTTACATTATTTAATGTGTATTTTGTTTATATATTTTTTTACAAATTTACATTATTATATGTGTATTTGTTAAAAATATTTTGAAACGAGTTTATTTTATTTCATGTATTTTCTATATATTTCAATTCAAATTTAGCTTATTTTGTGTGTATTTTGTATATCTATTTTCATTCAAATTTAATTACTTTTGTGTATTTTTGTATTTAGTTTTATACAAATTTACTTTATTTTATGTGCATTTTGTATATTTATATATATACAAATACACATTCTCTTATTGGTATTTTGTTTATTTATATTTATACGAATTTACATTATTTTATGTGTATTTTGTATACATTTTTGATTCGTATTTACTTAATTTTATTTGTATTTTGTATATATATATTTATAGAAACCTACGTTATTTTATGTGTATTCGTATATATATTTTGAAACAAATGTACATTGTTTTATATGTATTTTTCATATCAATTTCAATACAAATTTACCTTATTGTATGTGCATTTTGTATATTTATTTTAATACAAATTCAAATATTTTATGTGTATTTTGGTATATATAATTTTATAAAAAAAATGCGTTATTTTATAGGTATTTTGCATCTTAGTTTTCATACAAATGTACATTGTTTTATTAATATTCTGTGTATATATTTTGATACGATAAAAATATATAAACATATACACTTAAAATAACGTAAATTTGTATCAAATATATATACAAAATACACATTAAATAATGTAAATATGTATAAAAAAATATATACAAAACACAAATAGAATAATGTAAAATCGTATCGAAAATAAATACACAGAATATTAATAAAATAATGTAAATTTGTATGAAAATAAAGATGCAAAATAGGCATAAAATAACGCATTTTTTTTTAAAATATATATACCAAAATACACATAAAATATTAAAATTTGTATTAAAATAAATATAAAAAATGCACATACTATAAGGTAAATTTGTATTGAAATAGATATGCAAAATACATATAAAACAATGTAAATTTGTTTCAAAATATATATACGAATACACATAAAATAACGTAGATTTCTATAAAAATATATACAAAATACACATAAAATGAAGTAAATACGTATTAAAAAATGAATACAAAATACACCTAAAAATCGTATCAAAATAAAAAAAAACAAAATACCAGTAAAAGAATGTGTATTTGTATAAATATAAATATACAAAATACACATAAAATATCGTAAATTTGTATAAAACTATATAGAAAAATACAAAGAAGTAATTAAATTTGTATGAAAATATATATACAAAATACAGCTAAAATAAGCTAACTTTGAATTGAAATGTACATACAAAATACATAAAATAATGTAAATCTGTATCAAAATATTTATACAAATACATTTAATAATGTAGATTTGTTTAAAAATATATAAACAAAATACACATTAAGTAATGTAAATACGTATAAAAAATATGTACAAAATACACATATAATCATGTAATTCGTATCAAAATAAATAAACAAAATAGCAATAAAATAATGTAAATTTGTATGAGAAAACATATACAAATAACGCAAATTTCTATAAAAATATAATTACAAAAATGCACATAAAATAAAGTAAATTTGCATAAAAATATATATACAAAAAACACACTAAATAATGTAAATCCGTACATAAAATAACCTAAATTTGTATAAAACTATATACAAAAATACACAAAAATAATTTAAATTTGTTTGAAAAGAAATATACAAAATACACATAAAATTAGGTAAATTTGTATTGAAATACATATACAAAATATACATCAAATAATGTAAATTTGAATGAAAATATATAAACAAATACACTTAAAATAACGTAAATTTGTATAAAATATATGCAAGATACACATCAAATAATGTAAATTTGAATGAAAATATATAAACAAATAGAATAATGTAAAATCGTATCAAAATAAATACACAGAATATCAATAAAATAATGTAAATTTGTATGAAAATAAAGATGCAAAATTCCCAAAAATTATCGCATTTTTTATAAAAATATATTTACCAAAATACACATAAAAAATTTAAATTTGTATTGAAATAAATATACAAAATGCATATACAGTAAGGTAAATTTGTATTGAAAGAGAGATTCAAAAATACATATAAAACAATGTAAATTTGTTTCAAAATATATATATATATATATATATATATATATATATATATATATATATATATATATATATATATATATATATATATATATATATATATATATATATATATATACAGCAAGGGCACAAAAAAAACATTAATAAAAAAAAAGCCGCTACGCTGCTCCTAAAAAGAATCAAAGAGGTAAGATACGAATAAACATAAAATAAAGTAGATTTCTATAGAAATATATTTACAAAATACATATGAAATTATGTAAATACGTATAAAAATATATATACAAAATACATATCAAATAATGTAAATTCGTGCCAAAATAAATAAACAAAATATCATGAAAAGAATGTGTATTTGTAAATAATAAATTTGTATAAAATATATATGCAAGATACACATTAAATAATGTAAATATGTATAAAAAAGTATATACAAAAAACAAATAGAATAATGTAAAATCGTATCAAAATAAATACACCGAATATTAATAAAATAATGTAAATTTGTATTAAAATAAAGATGCAAAATTCCCATAAAATAGCGCATTTCTTATAAAAATATATATACCAAAATACACGTAAAATATTTAAATTTGTATTGAAATAAATATACAAAATGCATATACAATAAGGTAAATTTGTATTGAAAGAGATATGCAAAAATACATATAAAACAATGTTAATTTGTTTCAAAATATATATACGAATACAAATAAAAAAACGTAGATTTCTATTAAAATATATATACAAAATACACATAAAATTAAGTAAATACGTATAAAAAAATGTATACAAAATACACATAAAATAATGTAATTTCGACTTAAAATAAATAAACAAAATACCAATAAAAGAATGTGTATTTGGATAAATATAAATATACAAAATACATATACAAAATAAACATAAAATAAGGTAGATTTGTAATAAAATATATGTACACAATACACATAAAATAATGTAAATTTATATGAAAATATATATATAAATACACATAAAATACCATGAATTTGTATAAAAATATATATTCAAAATAAATATTAAATAATGTAAAAGCGTATAAAAATATATATACAAAGTACATATAAAATAATGTAAACTCGCATCAATATAAATCAACAAAACACCAATAAAATAATATGTATTTGAATGAAAATAAATTTACAAAATACACATCACATAACTAAAATTTGTATTAAAATATATACAAAAATACATAGAAATAATTTGAGTTTGTATGAAAATAGATACAAAATACACATAAAACTAGGTAAATTTCTTTTGAAATGTATATACAAAATAGCCATAAAATATTGTAAATCTGTCTCAAAATATATAAACAAATACACATAAAATAACGTAAATTTGTATGAAAAATATATACAAAATACACATAGAATAATGTCAATTCGTATCAAATGAATGAGCAGAATATCAATAAAATAATGTAAATTTGTATGAAAATAAAGATGCAAAATACCCAAAAAATAAAGCATTTGTTTATAAAAATACAGATACAAAAATACACATCGAATAATTAAATTTGTATTAAAATTAATATACAAAATGCGTATATAATAAGATAAATTTGTATTGAAAAAATATGCAACATACACGTTTACTCATACAAATTTATATTATTTTATTGGTATTTTGTTTATTTATTTTGATACGAATTACATGATTATATGTGTATTTTGTACACATTTTTTTATACGTATTTACATTATTTAATGTGTATTTTGTTTATATATTTTCATACAAATTTACGTTATTATATGTGTATTTGTATAAATATTTTGATACAAAGTTACTTTATTTCATGTATTTTGTATATATATTTCAATTCAAATTTAGCTTATTTTGTGTGTATTTTGTATATATTTTCATACAAATTTAATTACTTTTGTGTATTTTTGTATATAGTTTTATATAAATTTACGTTATTTTATGTGTATTTTGTATATATATATTTATACAAATACACATTCTTTTATTGTTATTTTGTTTATTTATTTTGATACGAATTTACATTATTTTATGTGTATTTTGTATACATTTTTTTATACGTATTTACTTCATTTTATGTGTATTTTGTATATATATTTTTATAGAAATCTACGTTATTTTATGTGTATTCGTATACATATTTTGAAACAAATTTACATTGCTTTATATGTATTTTGCATATCTATTTCAATACGAATTTACCTTATTGTATGTGTTTTTTATATATTTATTTTAATACAAATCTAATTTTTTTATGTGTATTTTGGTATATATATTTTTATAAAAAAAATATGCGTTATTTTATGGGTATTTTGCCTCTTTATTTTCATACAAATTTACATTATTTTATTAATATTCTGTGTATTTATTTTGATACGATTTTACATTATTCTATTTGTGTTTTGTATATATTTTTTTTATACAAATTTACGTTATTTTAAGTGTATTTGTTTATGTATTTTCATTCAAATTTACATTATTTTATGTGTATTTTGAATATGTATTTCCATACAAATTTACCTAATTTTATGTGTATTTTTTATATTTATTTTCATACAAATTTAAAATATTTTTGTGTATTTTTGTATATAGTTTGATACAAATTTAGGTTATTTTATGTGTATTTTAAATATCTATTAAATATATATACAAAATACATATGAAATTATGTAAATACGTATAAAAATATATGTACAAAATACTTATCAAATAATGTAAATTCGTGTCAAAATGAATAAACAAAATATCATGAAAAGAATGTGTATTTGTTTGAAAATAGATAATAGATAATAAATTTGTATAAAATATATATGCAAGATACACATTAAATAATGTAAATATGTATAAAAAAGTATATACAAAAAACAAATAGAATAATGTAAAATCGTATCAAAATAAATACACCGAATATTAATAAAATAATGTAAATTTGAATGAAAATATATAAACATATAGACTTAAAATAACGTAAATTTGTATCAAATATATATACAAAAAACACATTAAATAATGTAAATATGTATAAAAAAATATATACAAAACACAAATAAAATAATGTAAAATCGTATCAAAATAAATACAGAAAATATTAATAAAATAATGTAAATTTGTATGAAAATTAAGATGCAAAATACCCATAAAATAACGCATTTTTTATAAAAATATATATACGAAAAAACATAAAATATTTGATTTTGTATTAAAATAAATAGATATACAAAATTCACATAAAATAAGCTAAATTTGAATTGAAATATATATACAAAATACATAAAATAATGTAAATTTGTATCAAAATACTTATACAAATACACATATAATAACGTAAATTTGTATAAAAATATATAAACAAAATACACATTAAATAATGTAAATACGTATAAAAAAATGTACAAAATACACAAATAATCATGTAATTCGTATCAAAATAAATAGACATAATACCAATAAAATAATGTAAATTTCTATGAGAAAACAAATACAAAATACACATAATTAACGCAAATATCAATAAAAAAATATATAATATAATATATTTTTATACATATTTAAAGTATTTAATGTATATTTTGTATATATATTTTATCCAAATTTACGTTATTTTATATGTATTTGTTTATATATTTTCATACAAATTTACATTATTTCATGTGAGTTTTGTATATGTATTTCAATACAAATTTGCCTAACTTTATGTGTATTTTGCATATCTATTTTCAAACAAATTTAAATTATTTATGTGTATTTTTGTATATATTTTTATACAAATTTTAGTTATTTTATTTGTTTTTTGTATATATATTTTCCTACAAATATGCATTCTTTGATTGGAATTTTGTGTATTTATTTTTTTACGAATTTACATTATTTTATGTGTATTTTGTATATATATTTTTCTACGTATTTAAATTATTTTATGTGTATTTTATATATACATTTTCATAAAAATTTACATTATTTTATTGTGTGTATTCGTATATATTTTGAAACAAATTTTATACAAATTTATGTTATTTTATGTGTATTTGTATATATATTTTCATACAAATTTATATTATTTCATGTGTATTCTTACATATGTTTTATTACAAATTTACCTTATTTTATGTTTATTTTGTATATTTATTTCATTCAATTTTAAATTATTTAATGTGTATATTTGTATTTGTATTTAGCTTATTTTATGTGTGTTTTCTATATATATTTTCATCCAAAATTACATTATTTTATTGTTATTTTCTTAATTTAACTCGATACGAATTTAGATTATTTCATAGGTATTTTGTATACATAACTTTATACTCTTTTATATTATCTAATGTGTGTTTTGTATATATTTTTTTATGCAAACTAATTTTATGTGCATTTTTGTACATATATTTTTATATAAACTTAAAACGTTATTTTATGTGTATTTTGTATATGTTTTCTCATACAAATTTACATTATTTAATTAGTTTTTTGTTTATTTATTATGATATGAATGACTTGATTATTTGTGTATTTTGTAAATATTTTTTTATATTTACATTATTTAATGTGTATTTTGTTTATATATTTTTTACAAATTTACGTTATTATATGTGTATTTGTTAAAAATATTTTGAAACAATTTACTTTATTTTAAGTATTTTCTATATATTTCAATTCAAATTTAGCTTATTTTGTGTATTTTGTATATCTATTTTCATACAAATTTAATTACTTTTGTGTATTTTGTATATAGTTTTTTACAAATTTACGTTATTTTATGTGCATTTTGTATATTTATATTTATACAAATACACATTCTCTTATTGGTATTTTGTTTATTTATATTTATACGAATTTACATTATTTCATGTGTATTTTGTATATTTTGATTCGTATTTATTTAATTTTATTTGTATTTGTATATATATATATATATATATATATATATATATATATATATATATATATATATATATATATATATATATATATATATATATATATATATTTATAGAGATCTACGTTATTTTATGTGTATTCGTATATTTATTTTGAAACAAATTTACATTGTTTTATATGTATTTTTCATATCAATTTCAATACAAATTTACCTTATTGTATGTGCATTTTGTATATTTATTTTAATACAAATTCAAATATTTTATGTGTATTTTGGTATATATAATTTTATAAATTTTTATAGAAACTTAAAACGTTATTTTATGTGTATTTTGTATATGTTTTCTCATACAAATTTACATTATTTAATTAGTTTTTTGTTTATTTATTTTGATACGAATGACTTGATTATTTGTGTATTTTGTAAATATTTTTTTATACATATTTACGTTATTTAATGTGTATTTTGTTTATATATTTTTTTACAAATTTACATTATTATATGTGTATTTGTTAAAAATATTTTGAAACGAGTTTATTTTATTTTCTATATATTTCAATTCAAATTTAGCTTATTTTGTGTGTATTTTGTATATCTATTTTCATTCAAATTTAATTACTTTTGTGTATTTTTGTATTTAGTTTTATACAAATTTACTTTATTTTATGTGCATTTTGTATAATTATATTTATACAAATACACATTCTCTTATTGGTATTTTGTTTATTTATATTTATACGAATTTACTTTATTTTATGTGTATTTTGTATACATTTTTGATTCGTATTTACTTAATTTTATTTGTATTTTGTATATATATATTTATAGAAACCTACGTTATTTTATGTGTATTCGTATATATATTTTGAAACAAATGTACATTGTTTTATATGTATTTTTCATATCAATTTCAATACAAATTTACCTTATTGTATGTGCATTTTGTATATTTATTTTAATACAAATTCAAATATTTTATGTGTATTTTGGTATATATAATTTTATAAAAAAAATGCGTTATTTTATAGGTATTTTGCATCTTAGTTTTCATACAAATGTACATTGTTTTATTAATATTCTGTGTATATATTTTGATACGATAAAAATATATAAACATATACACTTAAAATAACGTAAATTTGTATCAAATATATATACAAAATACACATTAAATAATGTAAATATGTATAAAAAAATATATACAAAACACAAATAGAATAATGTAAAATCGTATCGAAAATAAATACACAGAATATTAATAAAATAATGTAAATTTGTATGAAAATAAAGATGCAAAATAGGCATAAAATAACGCATTTTTTATAAAAATATATATACCAAAATACACATAAAATATTAAAATTTGTATTAAAATAAATATAAAAAATGCACATACTATAAGGTAAATTTGTATTGAAATAGATATGCAAAATACATATAAAACAATGTAAATTTGTTTCAAAATATATATACGAATACACATAAAATAACGTAGATTTCTATAAAAATATATACAAAATACACATAAAATGAAGTAAATACGTATTAAAAAATGAATACAAAATACACCTAAAAATCGTATCAAAAAAAAAAAAATACCAGTAAAAGAATGTGTATTTGTATAAATATAAATATACAAAATACACATAAAATATCGTAAATTTGTATAAAACTATATAGAAAAATACAAAGAAGTAATTAAATTTGTATGAAAATATATATACAAAATACAGCTAAAATAAGCTAACTTTGAATTGAAATGTACATACAAAATACATAAAATAATGTAAATCTGTATCAAAATATTTATACAAATACATTTAATAATGTAGATTTGTTTAAAAATATATAAACAAAATACACATTAAGTAATGTAAATACGTATAAAAAATATGTACAAAATACACATATAATCATGTAATTCGTATCAAAATAAATAAACAAAATAGCAATAAAATAATGTAAATTTGTATGAAGAAACATATACAAATAACGCAAATTTCTATAAAAATATAATTACAAAAATGCACATAAAATAAAGTAAATTTGCATAAAAATATATATACAAAAAACACACTAAATAATGTAAATCCGTACATAAAATAACCTAAATTTGTATAAAACTATATACAAAAATACACAAATAATTTAAATTTGTTTGAAAAGAAATATACAAAATACACATAAAATTAGGTAAATTTGTATTGAAATACATATACAAAATACACATCAAATAATGTAAATTTGAATGAAAATATATAAACAAATACACTTAAAATAACGTAAATTTGTATAAAATATATATGCAAGATACACATTAAATAATGTAAATGTGTATAAAAAATATATACAAAAAACAAATAGAATAATGTAAAATCGTATCAAAATAAATACACAGAATATCAATAAAATAATGTAAATTTGTATGAAAATAAAGATGCAAAATTCCCAAAAATTATCGCATTTTTTATAAAAATATATTTACCAAAATACACATAAAAAATTTAAATTTGTATTGAAATAAATATACAAAATGCATATACAGTAAGGTAAATTTGTATTGAAAGAGAGATTCAAAAATACATATAAAACAATGTAAATTTGTTTCAAAATATATATATATATTTTTTTTTTTACAGCAAAGGAGACAGCTCAAGGGCACAAAAAAGTAAACATTAATAAAAAAAAAAAAGCCCGCTACTCGCTGCTCCTAAAAAGAATCCAAAGAGGTGGCCGAAAGATACGAATACACATAAAATAAAGTAGATTTCTATAGAAATATATTTACAAAATACATATGAAATTATGTAAATACGTATAAAAATATATATACAAAATACATATCAAATAATGTAAATTCGTGCCAAAATAAATAAACAAAATATCATGAAAAGAATGTGTATTTGTAAATAATAAATTTGTATAAAATATATATGCAAGATACACATTAAATAATGTAAATATGTATAAAAAAGTATATACAAAAAACAAATAGAATAATGTAAAATCGTATCAAAATAAATACACCGAATATTAATAAAATAATGTAAATTTGTATTAAAATAAAGATGCAAAATTCCCATAAAATAGCGCATTTCTTATAAAAATATATATACCAAAATACACGTAAAATATTTAAATTTGTATTGAAATAAATATACAAAATGCATATACAATAAGGTAAATTTGTATTGAAAGAGATATGCAAAAATACATATAAAACAATATTAATTTGTTTCAAAATATATATACGAATACAAATAAAAAAACGTAGATTTCTATTAAAATATATATACAAAATACACATAAAATTAAGTAAATACGTATAAAAAAATGTATACAAAATACACATAAAATAATGTAATTTCGACTTAAAATAAATAAACAAAATACCAATAAAAGAATGTGTATTTGGATAAATATAAATATACAAAATACATATACAAAATAAACATAAAATAAGGTAGATTTGTAATAAAATATATGTACACAATACACATAAAATAATGTAAATTTTTATGAAAATATATATACAAATACACATAAAATACCATGAATTTGTATAAAAATATATATTCAAAATAAATATTAAATAATGTAAAAGCGTATAAAAATATATATACAAAGTACATATAAAATAATGTAAATTCGCATCAATATAAATCAACAAAACACCAATAAAATAATATGTATTTGAATGAAAATAAATTTACAAAATACACATAACATAACTAAAATTTGTATTAAAATATATACAAAAATACATAGAAATAATTTGAGTTTGTATGAAAATAGATATACAAAATACACATAAAACTAGGTAAATTTCTTTTGAAATGTATATACAAAATAGCCATAAAATATTGTAAATTTGTGTCAAAATATATAAACAAATACACATAAAATAACGTAAATTTGTATGAAAAATATATACAAAATACACATAGAATAATGTCAATTCGTATCAAATGAATGAGCAGAATATCAATAAAATAATGTAAATTTGTATGAAAATAAAGATGCAAAATACCCAAAAAATAAAGCATTTGTTTATAAAAATACAGATACAAAAATACACATCGAATAATTAAATTTGTATTAAAATTAATATACAAAATGCGTATATAATAAGATAAATTTGTATTGAAAAAATATGCAACATACACGTTTACTCATACAAATTTATATTATTTTATTGGTATTTTGTTTATTTATTTTGATACGAATTACATGATTATATGTGTATTTTGTACACATTTTTTTATACGTATTTACATTATTTAATGTGTATTTTGTTTATATATTTTAATCAATATAAGTTATTATATGTGTATTTGTATAAATATATTGATACAAAGTTACTTTATTTCATGTATTTTGTATATATATTTCAATTCAAATTTAGCTTATTTTGTGTGTATTTTGTATATATTTTCATACAAATTTAATTACTTTTGTGTATTTTTGTATATAGTTTTATATAAATTTACGTTATTTTATGTGTATTTTGTATATATATATTTATACAAATACACATTCTTTTATTGTTATTTTGTTTATTTATTTTGATACGAATTTACATTATTTTATGTGTATTTTGTATACATTTTTTTATACGTATTTACTTCATTTTATGTGTATTTTGTATATATATTTTTATAGAAATCTACGTTATTTTATGTGTATTCGTATACATATTTTGAAACAAATTTACATTGCTTTATATGTATTTTGCATATCTATTTCAATACGAATTTACCTTATTGTATGTGTTTTTTATATATTTATTTTAATACAAATCTAATTTTTTTATGTGTATTTTGGTATATATATTTTTATAAAAAAAATATGCGTTATTTTATGGGTATTTTGCCTCTTTATTTTCATACAAATTTACATTATTTTATTAATATTCTGTGTATTTATTTTGATACGATTTTACATTATTCTATTTGTGTTTTGTATATATTTTTTTATACAAATTTACGTTATTTTAAGTGTATTTGTTTATGTATTTTCATTCAAATTTACATTATTTTATGTGTATTTTGAATATGTATTTCCATACAAATTTACCTAATTTTATGTGTATTTTTTATATTTATTTTCATACAAATTTAAAATATTTTTGTGTATTTTTGTATATAGTTTGAAACAAATTTAGGTTATTTTATGTGTATTTTAAAAATCTATTAAATATATATACAAAATACATATGAAATTATGTAAATACGTATAAAAATATATGTACAAAATACTTATCAAATAATGTAAATTCGTGTCAAAATGAATAAACAAAATATCATGAAAAGAATGTGTATTTGTTTGAAAATAGATAATAGATAATAAATTTGTATAAAATATATATGCAAGATACACATTAAATAATGTAAATATGTATAAAAAAGTATATACAAAAAACAAATAGAATAATGTAAAATCGTATCAAAATAAATACACCGAATATTAATAAAATAATGTAAATTTGTATGAAAATAAAGATGCAAAATTCCAATAAAATAGCGCATTTCTTATAAAAATATATATACCAAAATACACATAAAATTTTTAAATTTGTATTGAAATAAATATACAAAATGCACATACAATAAGGTAAATTTGTATTGAAAGAGATATGCAAAAATACATATAAAACAATGTAAATTTGTTTCAAAATATATATACGAATACAAATAAAAAAACGTAGATTTCTATAAAAATATATATACAAAATACACAGAAAATTAAGTAAATACGTATAAAAAATTGTATACAAAATACACATAAAATAATGTAAATTCGAATTTAAATAAATAAACAAAATACCAATAAAAGAATGTGTATTTGGATAAATATAAATATACAAAATACACATACAAAATAAACATAAAATAAGGTAGATTTGTAATAAAATATATGTACAAAATACACATACAATAATGTAAATTTATATTAAAATATATATACAAATACACATAAAATACCATGAATTTGTATAAAAATATATATTCAAAATAAATATTAAATAATGTAAGAGCGTATAAAAATATATATACAAAGTACATATAAAATGAAAATTAAGATGCAAAATACATATAAAATAACGCATTTTTTATAAAATTATTGATACCAAAATACACATAAAATATTTGAACTTGTATTAAAATAAATATACAAAATGCACATACAATAAGGTAAATTTGTGTTGAAATAGATATGCAAAATACATATAAAATAATGTAAATTTGTTTCAAAATATATATACGAATACACATAAAATAACGTAGATTTCTATAAAAATACATATACAATATACACATAAAATTAAGTAAATACGTTTAAAAAAATGTATACAAAATACACATAAAATAATGTAAATTCGTATAAATGTAAATAAACAATATACCAATAAAAGAATGTGAATTTGTATAAATATAAATATACAAAATGCACATAAAATAACGTAAATTTATATAAAACTATATACATAAAATAACGCAAATTTCTATAAAAATATATGTACAAAAATGAACATTATATAAATTTGCATAAAAATATATATACAAAACACACATTAGATAATGTAAATGAGTATAAAAATATGTATACAAAATACCTATGAAATAATCTAAATTCGTATCGAATTAAATTAAGAAATACCAATACAATAATGTAATTTTGGATGAAAATATATATACAAAATACACATAAAATAACCTAAATACAAATACAAATATACACATAAAATAATTTAAAATTGAATGAAATAAATATACAAAATAAACATAAAATAAGGTAAATTTGTAATGAAATATATGAAAAAATACACAAAATAATATAAATTTGTATGAAAATATATATACAAATACACATTAAATAACATGAATTTGTATAAAATTTGTATCAAAATATATACTTATACACACAATAAAATAACGTAATTTTTTATGAAAATGTATATTCAAAATACACATAAAATAATTTAAATACGTAGAAAAATATATATTCAAAAAACACAAAAAATAATGTAAATATGTATGAAAATATATAAACAAATACACATAAAATAATGTAAATTTGGATAAAATATATAGACAAAATGAACATTAAATAATGTAAATATATATATTAAAAAATATATACAAAAAACACATAGAATAATGTTAAATCGTATCAAAATAAATAAAGAGAATATCAATAAAATAATGTAAATTTGTATGAAAATAAAGATGCAAAATATCCATATAATAACGCATATTTGCATAAAAATATATATACAAAAATACATATAAAATAATTAAATTTGTATTAAAATAAATATCCAAAATACACGTACAATAAAGTAAATTTATATTGAAATAGATATGCAAAATACACATTAATAATGTAAATTTGTATCAAAATATATATACGAATACTCATAAAATAGAGTAAATTTCTATGAAAATATACATACAAAATAGATATACAAAATACACATATAACTAATTAAATTTGTATTTAAATACATGTACAAAAAACACATAAAATAATGTAGATTTGTATGAAATGAAAACAAATACATTTTATATAAAATATATATACAAAATACACATAGAATAATGTAAAATCATATCAAAATAAATACACAGAATATCAATAAAATAATGTAAATTTCTATGAAAATAAAGATGCAAAATACCCATAAAATAAAGCATATTTTTATAAAAATACATATACAAAAATACACATACATTAATCAAATTTGTATTAAAATTAATATACAAAATGCACATACAATAAGGTAAATTTGTATTAAAAAAATATGCAAAATACACATAAAACAATGTAAATTTGTTTCAAAATATATATACGAATACACATAAAATAACGCAGATTTCTATAGAAATATATATACAAAATACACTTGAAATAATGTAAATACGTATAAAAATATATATACAAAATACACATTAAATTATGTTAATTCGTGTCAAAATAAATAAACAAAATATCAAGAAAAGAATGTGTATTTGTATGAAAATAGATATACAAAATACACATAAAATAACCTAAATTTGTATAAAACTATTTACAAAAAAACACAAAAATAATTTAAACTTGTATGAAAATAAATATACAAAAAACATATAAAAATAGGTAAATTTGTATTGAAATACATATACAAAATACACATAAAATAATGTAAATTTGAATGAAAATATATAAACATATAGATTTAAAATAACGTAAATTTGTATCAAATATATATACAAAAAACACATTAAATAATGTAAATATGTATAAAAAAATATATACAAAACACAAATAAAATAATGTAAGATCGTATCAAAATAAATACAGAAAATATTAATAAAATAATGTAAATTTGTATGAAAATTAAGATGCAAAATACCCATAAAATAACGCATTTTTTATAAAAATATATATACGAAAAAACATAAAATATTTGATTTTGTATTAAAATAAATAGATATACAAAATACACATAAAATAAGCTAAATTTGAATTGAAATATATATACAAAATACATAAAATAATGTAAATTTGTATCAAAATACTTATACAAATACACATATAATAACGTAATTTGTATAAAATATATAACAAAATACACATTAAATAATGTAAATACGTATAAAAAAATGTACAAAATACACAAATAATCATGTAATTCGTATCAAAATAAATAGACATAATACCAATAAAATAATGTAAATTTCTATGAGAAAACAAATACAAAATACACATAATTAACGCAAATATCAATAAAAATATATATAATATAATATATTTTTATACATATTTAAAATATTTAATGTATATTTTGTATATATATTTTATCCAAATTTACGTTATTTTATATGTATTTGTTTATATATTTTCATACAAATTTACATTATTTCATGTGAGTTTTGTATATGTATTTCAATACAAATTTGCCTAACTTTATGTGTATTTTGCATATCTATTTTCAAACAAATTTAAATTATTTATGTGTATTTTTGTATATATTTTTATACAAATTTTAGTTATTTTATTTGTTTTTTGTATATATATTTTCCTACAAATATGCATTCTTTTATTGGAATTTTGTGTATTTAATTTTTTACGAATTTACATTATTTTATGTGTATTTTGTATATATATTTTTCTACGTATTTAAATTATTTTATGTGTATTTTATATATACATTTTCATAAAAATTTACGTTATTTTATTGTGTGTATTCGTATATATTTTGAAACAAATTTTATACAAATTTATGTTATTTTATGTGTATTTGTATACATATTTTCATACAAATTTATATTATTTCATGTGTATTCTTACATATGTTTTATTACAAATTTACCTTATTTTATGTTTATTTTGTATATTTATTTCATTCAATTTTAAATTATTTAATGTGTATATTTGTATTTGTATTTAGCTTATTTTATGTGTGTTTTCTATATATATTTTCATCCAAAATTACATTATTTTATTGTTATTTTCTTAATTTAACTCGATACGAATTTAGATTATTTCATAGGTATTTTGTATACATATCTTTATACTCTTTTATATTATCTAATGTGTGTTTTGTATATATTTTTTTATGCAAACTAATTTTATGTGCATTTTTGTACATATATTTTTATAGAAACTTAAAACGTTATTTTATGTGTATTTTGTATATGTTTTCTCATACAAATTTACATTATTTAATTAGTTTTTTGTTTATTTATTATGATATGAATGACTTGATTATTTGTGTATTTTGTAAATATTTTTTTATACGTATTTACATTATTTAATGTGTATTTTGTTTATATATTTTTTTACAAATTTACGTTATTATATGTGTATTTGTTAAAAATATTTTGAAACGAATTTACTTTATTTTAAGTATTTTCTATATATTTCAATTCAAATTTAGCTTATTTTGTGTGTATTTTGTATATCTATTTTCATACAAATTTAATTACTTTTGTGTATTTTTGTATATAGTTTTATACAAATTTACGTTATTTTATGTGCATTTTGTATATTTATATTTATACAAATACACATTCTCTTATTGGTATTTTGTTTATTTATATTTATACGAATTTACATTATTTTATGTGTATTTTGTATACATTTTTGATTCGTATTTACTTAATTTTATTTGTATTTTGTATATATATATATATATATATATATATATATATATATATATATATATATATATATATATATATATATATAAATATATATATATATATATATATATATTTATAGAAACCTACGTTATTTTATGTGTATTCGTATATATATTTTGAAACAAATGTACATTGTTTTATATGTATTTTTCATATCAATTTCAATACAAATTTACCTTATTGTATGTGCATTTTGTATATTTATTTTAATACAAATTCAAATATTTTATGTGTATTTTGGTATATATAATTTTATAAAAAAAATGCGTTATTTTATAGGTATTTTGCATCTTAGTTTTCATACAAATGTACATTGTTTTATTAATATTCTGTGTATATATTTTGATACGATAAAAATATATAAACATATACACTTAAAATAACGTAAATTTGTATCAAATATATATACAAAATACACATTAAATAATGTAAATATGTATAAAAAAAATATATACAAAACACAAATAGAATAATGTAAAATCGTATCGAAAATAAATACACAGAATATTAATAAAATAATGTAAATTTGTATGAAAATAAAGATGCAAAATAGGCATAAAATAACGCATTTTTTATAAAAATATATATACCAAAATACACATAAAATATTAAAATTTGTATTAAAATAAATATAAAAAATGCACATACTATAAGGTAAAGCTGTATTGAAATAGATATGCAAAATACATATAAAACAATGTAAATTTGTTTCAACATATATATACGAATACACATAAAATAACGTAGATTTCTATAAAAATATATACAAAATACACATAAAATGAAGTAAATACGTATTAAAAAATGAATACAAAATACACCTAAAAATCGTATCAAAATAAAAAAAATAAAAAATACCAGTAAAAGAATGTGTATTTGTATAAATATAAATATACAAAATACACATAAAATATCGTAAATTTGTATAAAACTATATAGAAAAATACAAAGAAGTAATTAAATTTGTATGAAAATATATATACAAAATACAGCTAAAATAAGCTAACTTTGAATTGAAATGTACGTACAAAATACATAAAATAATGTAAATCTGTATCAAAATATTTATACAAATACATATAATAATGTAGATTTGTTTAAAAATATATAAACAAAATACACATTAAGTAATGTAAATACGTATAAAAAATATGTATAAAATACACATATAATCATGTAATTCGTATCAAAATAAATAAACAAAATAGCAATAAAATAATGTAAATTTGTATGAGAAAACATATACAAATAACGCAAATTTCTATAAAAATATAATTACAAAAATGCACATAAAAAGTGAATTTGCATAAAAATATATATACAAAAAACACACTAAATAATGTAAATCCGTACATAAAATAACCTAAATTTGTATAAAACTATATATACATAATTTAAATTTGTATGAAAAGAAATATACAAAATACACATAAAATTAGGTAAATTTGTATTGAAATACATATTCAAAATACACATCAAATAATATAAATTTGAATAAAAATATACAAACAAATACACTTAAAATAACGTAAATTTGTATAAAATATATATGCAAGATACACATTAAATAATGTAAATGTGTATAAAAATATATACAAAAAAAATATATATATTAAATCGTATCAAAATAAATACACAGAAAATCAATAAAATAATGTAAATTTGTATGAAAATAAAGATGCAAAATTCCCAAAAAATATCGCATTTTTAAAAAAAATATATATACCAAAATACACATAAAATATTTAAATTTGTATTGAAATAAATATACAAAATGCATATACAGTAAGGTAAATTTGTATTTAAAGAGATATTAAAAAATACATATAAAACAATGTAAATTTGTTTCAAAATATATATACGAATACATATAAAATAAAGTAGATTTCTATAGAAATATATTTACAAAATACATATGAAATTATGTAAATACGTATAAAAATATATATACAAAATACATATCAAATAATGTAAATTCGTGCCAAAATAAATAAACAAAATATCATGAAAAAATGTGTATTTGTATGAAAATAGATAATAGATAATAAATTTGTATAAAATATATATGCAAGATACACATTAAATAATGAAAATATGTATAAAAAAGTATATAAAAAAAACAAATAGAATAATGTAACATCGTATCAAAATAAATACACCGAATATTAATAAAATAATGTAAATTTGTATGAAAATAAAGATGCAAAATTCCCATAAAATAGCGCATATCTTATAAAAATATATATACCAAAATACACATAAAATATTTAAATTTGCATTGAAATAAATATACAAAATGCACATACAATAAGGTAAATTTGTATTGAAAGAGATATGCAAAAATACATATAAAACAATGTAAATTTGTTTCAAAATATATATACGAATACAAATAAAAAAACGTAGATTTCTATAAAATATATATATACAAAATACACATAAAATTAAGTAAATACGTTTAAAAAATGTATACAAAATACACAAAATAATGTAAATTCGAATTAAAATAAATAAACAAAATACCAATAAAAGAATGTGTATTTGGATAAATATAAATATACAAAATACACATACAAAATAAACATAAAATAAGGTAGATTTGTAATAAAATATGTACAAAATACACATAAAATAATGTAAATTTATATGAAAATATATATACAAATACACATAAAATACCATGAATTTGTATAAAAATATATATTCAAAATAAATATTAAATAATGGAAAAGCGTATAAAAATATATATACAAAGTACATATAAAATAATGTAAATTCGTATCAATATAAATCAACAAAACACCAATAAAATAATATATATTTGAATGAAAATAAATTTACAAAATACAAATAACATAACTAAAATTTGTATTAAAATATATACAAAAATACATAGAAATAATTTGAGTTTGTATGAAAATAGATATACAAAATACACATAAAACTAGGTAAATTTCTTTTGAAATGTATATACAAAATAGCCATAAAATATTGTAAATTTGTGTCAAAATATATAAACAAATACATATAAAATAACGTAAATTTGTATGAAAAATATATACAAAATACACATAGAATAATGTCAATTCGTATCAAAATGAATGAGCAGAATATCAATAAAATAATGTAAATTTGTATGAAAATAAAGATGCAAAATACCCAAAAAATAAAGCATATGTTTATAAAAATAGATACAAAAATACACATCGAATAATTAAATTTGTATTAAAATTAATATACAAAATGCGTATATAATAATGTAAATTTGTATTGAAAAAATATGCAACATACACGTTTAATCATACAAATTTATATTATTTTATTGGTATTTTGTTTATTTATTTATACGAATTACATGATTATATGTGTATTTTGTACATATTTTTTTATACGTATTTATATTATTTAATGTGTATTTTGGTTATATATTTTCATACAAATTTACGTTATTATATGTGTATTTGTATAAATATTTTGATACAAATTTACTTTATTTCATGTATTTTGTATATATATTTCAATTCAAATTTAGCTTATTTTGTATATATTTTCATACAAATTTAATTACTTCTGTGTATTTTTGTTTATAGTTTTATATAAATTTACGTTACTCTATGTGTATTTTGTATATTTATATTTATACAAATACACATTCTTTTATTGGTATTTTGTTTATTTATTTTGATACGAATTTACATTGTTTTATGTGTATTTTGAATACATTTTTTTATACGTATTTACTTCATTTTATGTGTATTTTGTATATATATTTTTATAGAAATCTACGTTATTTTATTTGTATTCGTATATATATTTTGAAACAAATTTACATTGTTTTATATGTATTTTGCATATATATTTCATTACAAATTTACCTTATTGTGTGTGTTTTTTGTATATTTATTTTAACACAAATTTAATTTTTTGATGTGTATTTTAGTATATATATGTTTATAAATAAAAAAAATGCGTTATTTTATGGGTATTTTGCTTCTTTATTTTCATACGTATTTACTTCATTTTATGTGTATTTTGTATATTTATTTTCATAGAAATCTACGTTATTTTATGTGTATTCGTATATATATTTTGAAAAAAATTTACATGGTTTTATATGTATTTTGCATATCTATTTCAATACAAATTTACCTTATTGTATGTGCATTTTGTATATTTATTTTAATACAAATTCAAATATTTTATGTGTGTCTTGGTATATATATTTTTATAAAAAATGCGTTATTTTATGGGTATTTTGCATCTTAATTTTCATACAAATTTACATTATTTTATTAATATTCTGTGTATTTATTTTGATACGATTTT
Source organism: Eriocheir sinensis (assembly GCF_024679095.1). Lineage (NCBI taxonomy): Eukaryota > Metazoa > Arthropoda > Malacostraca > Decapoda > Varunidae > Eriocheir > Eriocheir sinensis. The sequence continues at coordinate 54,945 of NW_026112023.1, forward strand.
ATATTATTCTATTTGTGTTTTGTATATATTTTTTTATACATATTTACATTATTTAATGAGTATTTTTTATATATATTTTATACAAATTTACGTTATTTTAAGTGTATTTGTTTTGTATATTTTCATTCAAATTTACATTATTTTATGTGTATTTTGTAAATGTATTTCAATACAAATTTATCTAATTTTATGTGTATTTTGTTTATTTATTTTCATACAAATTCAAATTATTTTTGTGTATTTTTGTATATAGTTTTATACAAATTTAGGTGATTTTATGTGTATATTGTATATCTATTTTCATACAAATACACATTCTTTTATTGATATTTTGTTTATTTATTTTGACGCGAATTTACATTATTTAATGTGTATTTTATATATATATTTTTATACGTGTTTCCATCATTTGATGTGTAGTTTGTATATATATTTCTGTAGAAATCTACGTTGATTTATGAGTATTCGTATATAGATTTTGAAATAAATTTACACTGTTTTATGTGTATTTTGCATATTTTTTCAATACAAATTTACCTTATTGTATATGCATTTTGTATATTAATTTTAATACAAATTTAATTATGCTATGTGTATTTTTGTATATGTATTTTTATAAAAATATGCTTTATTTTATGGGTATTTTGCATTTTTATTTTCATACAAATTTACATTATTTTATTTATATTCTGTTTTTACATTATTCTATGTGTATTTTGTATATCTATATTTATACTTATTTACTTAATTTTATGTGTATTTTGTATATATATTTTTATAGAAATCTACGTTATTTTATGTGTATTCGTATATATATTTTGAAACAAATTTACATTGTTTTATATGTATTTTTGCATATCTCTTTCAATACAAGTTTACCTTATTGTATGTGCATTTTGTATATTTATTTCAATACAAATTTAAATATTTTATGTGTATTTTGGTATATATATTTTTTTAAGAAATGCGCTATTTGATGGGAATTTTGCATCTTTATTTTTATACAAATTTACATTATTTTATTAATATTCGGTGTATTTATTTTGTTACGATTTCACATTATTCTATTTGTTTTTTTGTATATATTTTTTTTATACATATTTACATTATTTAATGTGTATCTTGTATATATATTTCATACAAATTTATTATCTATTATTTATCTTCATGCAAATACACATTCTTTTCATGATATTTTGTTTTTTTATTTTGACACGAATTTACCTAGATATGTATTTTGTATATATATTTCATGTGTATTTTGTATATATATTTCTATAGAAATCTACGTTATTTTATGTGTATTCGTATATATATTTTGAAACAAATTATCTTTGTTTTATATGTATTTTTGAATATCTCTTTCAATACATATTTACCTTACTGTATATGCATTTTGTATATTTATTTCAATACAAATTTAAATATTTTATGTGTATTTTGGTATATATATTTTTATAAAAAATGCGCTATTTTATGGGAATTTTGCATCTTTCTTTTCATACATATTTACAATATTTTATTGATATTCTGTATATTTATATTGATATGATTTTACATTATTCTATTTCTTTTTTGTATATATTTTTTTATACACATTTACATTATTTAATGTGTATCTTGCATATATATTTTATACAAATTTACGTTGTTATAAGTGTATTTGTTTATATATTTTCATTCAAATTTACATTATTTTATGTGTATTTTGTATATGTATTTCAATACATATTTACCTAATTTTATGTGTATTTTGTATATTTCTTTTCATACAAATTTTAAATATTTTGTGTATTTTTGTATATAGTTTTATACAAATTTAGGTTATTTTATGTACGCATTTACATTATTTAATGTGTTTTGTATATATATTTTTATGCAAATTTACTTTATTTTATGTGCATTTTTGTACATATATTTTTTTAGAAATTTGCGTTATTTTATGTGTATTTGTATATGTTTTCTCATACAAATTTACATTATTTTATTGCTATTTTGTTTATTTATTTTGATACGAATGAAAATAGATATACAAAATATACATAAAATAAACTAAATTTGTATTGAAATATATACAAAATACATAAAATGATGTAAATTTGTATCAAAATATTTTAACAGATGCGCACAAAATAACGTAAATTTGTTTTAAAATATACAAAATACACATTAAATAATGTAAAAATGTATAAAAAAATATATACAAAACACAAATAGAATAATGTAAAATCGTATCAAAATAAATACACAGAATATTAATAAAACAATGTAAATTTGTATGAAAATAAAGATGCAAAATACCCATTAAATAACGCATTTTTTTTTAAATATATATACCAAAATACACATGTAAAAATTAATTTGTATTAAAATAAATATACAAAATACCCATACAATAAGGTAAATCTGTATTGAAATAGATATGCAAAATACATATAAAACAATGTAAATTTGTTTCAAAATATATATACGAATACACATAAAATAACGTAGATTTGTATAAAAATATATATACAAAATACATGTGCATTTTGTATATTAATTTTAATACAAATTTGATTAATCTATGTGTATTTTTGTATATGTATTTTTATAAAAATATGCTTTATTTTATGGGTATTTTGCAACTTTATTTTCATACAAATTTACATTATTTTATTGATATTCTGTGTATTTATTTTGATATGATTTTACATTATTCTATGTGTATTTTGTATATATATTTTATATAAAATGTATTTGTTTTCATTTCATACAAATCTACATTATTTTATGTGTTTTTTGTACATGTATTTAAATACAAATTTAACTAGTTATATGTGTATTTTGTATATCTATTTTGTATGTATATTTTCATAGAAATTTACTCTATTTTATGAGTATTCGTATATATATTTTGATACAAACTTACATTATTAATGTGTATTTTGCATATCTATTTCAATACAAATTTACTTTATTTTTGTATATATATTTTTACGCAAATATGCGTTATTATATGGATATTTTGCATCTTTACTTTCATACAAATTTACATTATTTTATTGATATTCTCTTTATTTATTTTGATACGATTTAACATTATTCTATGTGTTTTTTGTATATATATATATATATATATATATATATATATATATATATATATATATATATATATATATATATATATATATATATATATATATATATATATATATATATATATATATATATATATATATTTACATTATTTAATGTTCATTTTGTATATATATTTTATCCAAATTTACATTATTTTAGGTGTATTTCTTTATATATTTTCATACATATTTACATTATTTTATGTGTTTTTTGTATATATATTTTTTTACGTATTTAAATTATTTTATGTGTATTTTGTATATACATTTTCATAAAAAAATTACGTTATTTTATTGTGTGTATAAGTATATATTTTGATACAAATTTTATACAAATTGATGTTATTTAATGTGTATTTGTATATATATTTTCACACAAATTTATATTATTTTATGTGTATTTTTTCATATATTTCATTACAAATTTACCTTATTTTATGTTTATTTTGTATATTTATTTCATTCAATTTTAAATTATTTTATGTGTATATTTGTATTTGTATTTAGGTTATTTTTTGTGCATTTTGTATATATATTTTCATCCAAAATTACATTATTTTATTGGTATTTCTTAATTTAGTTCGATACGAATCTAGATTATTTCATAGGTATTTTGCATACATATTTTTATACTCATTTACATTATCTAATGTGTGTTTTGTATATATATTTTTATGCAAATTTATCTAATGTTCATTTTTGTACATATATTTTTATAGAAATTTGCGTTATTTTATGTATATAGTTTTATATAAATTTACGTTATTTTATGTGCATTTTGTTTATTTATATATATACAAATACACATTCTTTTATTGGTATATTGTTTATTTACATTTATACGAATTTACATTATTTTATGTGTATTTTGTATACATTTTTTATACGTATTTACTTAATTTTATGTGTATTTTGTATATGTATTTTTATAGAAATCTACGTTATTTTATGTGTATTCGTATATATATTTTGAAACAAATTTACATTATTTTATATGTATTTTGCATATCTATTTCAATACAAATTTACCTTATTGTATGTGCATTTTGTATATTTATTTTAATACAAGTTCAAATATTTTATGTGTATTTGGGTATCAATAATTTTATAAAAAATGCGTTATTTTATAGGTATTTTGCATCTTAATTTTCATTATATATGAACTTTGTATATATATTTTCATACGCTCTTACATTATTTACTATTTATTTTGAATATATATTTTTATACAAATTCATGGTATTTTATGTGTATTTGTATATATATTTTCATATAAATTTACATTATTGTATGTGTATTTTGTACATATATTTTATTACAAATCTAGCTTATTTGATGTTTATTTTGTATGTGTATTTTGTATATTTATATTTATCCAAATACACATTCTTTTATTGGTATTTTGTTTATCTATTTTAATTCGAATTTACATTATTTTATGTGTATTTTGTATACATTATTTTATACGTATTTACTTAATTTTATGTGTATTTTGTATATATATTTTTATAGAAATCTACGTTTTTTTATTTGTATTCGTATATATATTTTGAAACAAATTTACATTGTTTTATATGTATTTTTGCATATCTCTTTCAATACAAATTTACCTTATTGTATGTGCATTTTGTATATTTATTTCAATACAAATTTTAGAATTTTATGTTTATTTCGGTATATATATTTTTATAAGAAATGCGCTATTTTATGGGAATTTTGCATCTTTATTTTCATACAAATTTATATTATTTTATTAATATTCGGTGTATTTATTTTGATACGATTTTACATTATTCTATTTGTTTTTTGTATATACTTTTTTATACATATTTACATTATTTAATGTGTATCTTGCATATATATTTTATACAAATTTATTATCTATTATCTATTTTCATACAAATACACATTCTTTTCATGATATTTTGTTTATTTATTTTGACACGAATTTACATTATTTGATATGTATTTTGTATATATATTTTTATACGTATTTACATAATTTCATATGTATTTTGTATATATATTTAATAGATATTCAAAATACACATAAAATAACCTAAATTTGTATCAAACTATATACAAAAATACACAAAAATATTTTAAATTTGTATGAAAATAAATATACAAAATACACATAAAATTAGGTAAATTTGTATGTAAATACATATACAAAATACACATAAAATAATGTAAATTTGAATGAAAATACATAAACAAATACACTTAAAATAACGTAAATTTGTATAAAAAAATATATACAAAACACAAATAGAATAATGTAAAATCGTATCAAAATAAATACACAGAATATTAATAAAATAATGTAAATTTGTATGAAAATAAAGAGGCAAAATACCCATAAAATAACGCATTTTTTTATTTATGAAAATATATATACCAAAATACACAAAAAAATTAGATTTCTATTAAAATAAATATATAAAAAACACGTACAATAAGATAAATTTGTATTGAAATATAATATATATATATATATATATATATATATATATATATATATATATATATATATATATATATATATATATATATATATATATATATATATATATATATATATATATATATATATGCAAAATACACATAAAATGAAGTAAATACGTATAAAAAAATGTATACAAAATACACATAAAATAATGTAAATTCGTATCAAAATAAATAAACAAAATACCAATAAAAGAATGTGTATTTGTATAAATATAAATATACAAAATACACATAAAATAACGTAAATTTATATAAAACTATATACAAAAATACACAGAAGTAATTATATTTGTATGAAAATATATACAAAATACACACAAAATAATCTAAATTTGAATTGAAATATATATACAAAATACATAAAATAAAGTAAATTTGTATCAAAATATTTATACAAATACACATATAATAACGTAAATTTGTATGAAAATATATAAACAAAATACATATTAAATAATGTAAATACGTATAAAAAAATGTGTACAAAATACACATATAATCATGTAATTCGTATCAAAATAAATTAACAAAATACCAATAAAATCATATAAATTTGTATGAGTAAACGTGTATGTTGCATATTTTTTCAATACAAATTTATCTTATTATATACGCATTTTGTATATTAATTTTAATACAAATTTAATTATTCGAAGTGTATTTTTGTATCTGTATTTTTATAAACATATGCTTTATTTTTTGGATATTTTGCATCTTTATTTTCATACAAATTTACATTATTTTATTGATATTCTGCTCATTCATTTTGATACGAATTGACATTATTCTATGTGTATTTTGTATATATTTTTCATACAAATTTACGTTATTTTATGTGTATTTGTTTATATATTTTGACACAAATTTACAATATTTTATGGCTATTTTATATATACATTTCAAAAGAAATTTACCTAGTTTTATGTGTATTTTGTATATCTATTTTCATACAAACTCAAATTATTTCTATGTATTTTTGTATATATTTTAATACAAATTTTAGTTATGTTATGTGTATTTTGTAAATTTATTTTCATTCAAATATATATTATTTTCTTGGTGTTTTGTTGATTTATATTGATACGAATTTACATTATTTTATATGTACTTTGTATATATATTTTTATACGCTTTTACATTATTTAATATTTATTTTGAATATATATTTTTATACAAATTCATGGTATTTTATGTGTATTTGTATATATATTTTCATATAAATTTACATTATTTTATGTGTATTTTGTACATATATTTTATTATAAATCTACCTTATTTTATGTTTATTTTGTATATGTACTTTGTATATTTATATTTATCCAAATACACATTCTTTTATTGGTATTTTGTTTATTTATTTTAAATCGAATTTACATTATTTTATGTGTATTTTGTATACATGTTTTTATACGTATTTACTTAATTTTATGTGTATTTTGTATATATATTTTTATAGAAATCTACGTTTTTTTATTTGTATTCGTATATATATTTTGAAACAAATTTACATTGTTTTATATGTATTTTTGCATATCTCTTTCAATACAAATTTACCTTATTGTATGTGCATTTTGTATATTTATTTTAATACAAATTTAAATATTTTATGTGTATATTGGTATATATATATTTATAAGAAATGCGCTATTTTATGGGAGTTTTGCATCTTTATTTTCATACAAATTTACATTATTTTATTAATATTCGGTGTATTTATTTTGATACGATTTTACATTATTCTATTTGTTTTTTGTATATACTTTTTTATACATATTTACATCATTTAATATGTATCTTGCATATATATTTTATACAAATTTATTATCAATTATCTATTTTCATACAAATACACATTCTTTTCATGATATTTTGTTTATTTATTTTGACACGAATTTACATTATTTGATATGTATTTTGTATATATATTTTTATACGTATTTACATAATTTCATATGTATTTTGGGTATATATTTCTGTAGAAATCTAATTATTTTATGTGTATTCGTATATATATTTTGAAACAAATTTACATTGTTTTATATGTATTTTTGAATATCTCTTTTAATACAAATTTACCTTACTCTATATGCATTTTGTATATTTATTTCAATACAAATTTAAATATTTTATGTGTATTTTGGTATATATATTTTTATAAAAAATTCGATAATTTTTGGGAATTTTGCATCTTTATTTTCATACAAATTTACATTATTTTATTGATATTCTGTTTTTATTTTGATACGATTTTGCATTATTCTATTTGTTTTTTGTATATATTTTTTTTATACACATTTACATTATTTAATGTGTATCTTGCATATATATTTTATACAAATTTACGCTATTTTAAGTGTATTTGTTTATATATTTTCATTCAAATTTACATTTATTTTAATTCGAAGTTACATTATTTTATGTGTATTTTGTATACATTTTTTTATACGTATTTACTTAATTTTATGTGTATTTTGTATATATCTTTTTATGGAAATCTACGTTTTTTTATTTGTATTCGTATATATATTTTGAAACAAATTTACATTGTTTTATATGTATTTTTGCATATCTCTTTCAATACAAATTTACCTTATTGTATGTGCATTTTATATATTTATTTCAATGCAAATTTAAATATTTTATGTGTATTTTGGTATATATATTTTTATAAGAAATGCGCTATTTTATGGGAATTTTGCATCTTTATTTTCATACAAATTTACATTATTTTATTAATATTCGGTGTATTTATTTTGATACGTTGTTACATTATTCTATTTGTTTTTTGTATATACTTTTTTATACATATTTACATTATTTAATGTGTATCTTGCATATATATTTTATACAAATTTATTATCTATTATCTATTTTCATACAAATACACATTCTTTTCATGATATTTTGTTTATTTATTTTGACAGGAATTTACATTATTTGATATGTATTTTGTATATATATTTTTATAGGTATTTACATAATTTCATATGTATTTTGTATATATATTTCTATAGAAATCTACTTTATTTTATGTTTATTCGTATATATATTTTGAAACAAATTTACATTGTTTTATATGTATTTTTGAATATCTCTTTCAATACAAATTTACCTTACTGTATATGCATTTTGTATATTTATTTCAATACAAATTTAAATATTTTATGTGTATTTTGGTAAATATATTTTTATAAAAAATGCGATAATTTTTGGGAATTTTGCATCTTTATTTTCATACAAATTTACATTATTTTATTGATATTCTGTGTATTTATTTTGATACGATTTTACATTATTCTATTTGTTTTTTGTATATATATTTTTTATACACATTTACATTATTTAATGTGTATCTTGCATATATATTTTATACAAATTTACGTTATTTTAAGTGTATTTGTTTATATATTTTCATTCAAATTTACATTATTTGATGTGTATTTTGTATATGTATTTCAATACAAATTTACCTAATTTTATGTGTATTTTGTATATTTCTTTTCAAACAAATTTAAATTATTTTTGTGTATTTTGTATATAGTTTTATACAAATTTAGGTTATTTTATGTACGCATTTACATTATTTAGTGTGTGTTTTGAATATATATTTTTTTGCAAATTTATTTTATTTTATGTGCATTTTTGTACATATATTTTTATAGAAATTTGCGTTATTTGTGTATGTTTTCTCATACAAATTTACATTATTTTATTGCTATTTTGTTTATTTATTTTGATACGAATTACATGATTATATGTGTATTTTGTACATATTTTTTATACGTATTTACATTACTTAATGTGTATTTTGTTTATATATTTTTAAACAAATCTACGTTATTATATGTATTTGTATAAATATTTTGATACAGATTTACATTATTTTATGTATTTTGTATGTACATTTCAATTCAAATTTAGCTTATTTTAGCTGTATTTTGTATATATATTTTCATACAAATTTAATTACTTTTGTGTATTTTTGTATATAGTTTTATACAAATTTACGATATTTTATGTGTATTTTGTATATTTATATTTATACAAATACACATTATTTTACTGGTATTTTGTTTATTTATTTTGATACGATTTTTATGTATATTTTGTATTCATTTTTTTATACGTATATACTTCATTTTATGTGTATTTTGTATATATTTTTATAGAAATCTACGTTATTTTATGTGTATTCGTATATATATTTTGAAACAAATTTACATTGTTTTATATGTATTTTGCATATTTATTTCAATACAAATTTACCTTATAGTATCTGCATTTTTTATATTTATTTTAATACAAATTTTAATATTTTATGTGTATTTTGGTATATATATTTTTATAAAAAATGCGTTATTTTATGGCTATTTTGCATCTTTATTTTCATACAAATTTACATTATTTTATTAATATTCTGTGTATTTATTGTTGATACGATTTTACATTATTCTATTTGTGTTTTGTATATATTTTTTTATACATATTTACATTATTTAATGTGTATTTTGAATATATATTTCATACAAATTTACGTTATTTTAAGTGTATATGTTTATATATTTTCATTCAAATTTCCATTATTTTATGTGTATTTTGTATATGTATTTCAATACAAATTTACCTAATTTTATGTGTATTTTGTATATTTATTTTCATACAAATTTAAATTATTTTTGTGTATTTTTGTAAATAGTTTTATACAAACTTAGGTTATTTGATGAGTATTTTGTATATCTATTTTCATAAAAATACACATTCTTTTATTGATATTTTGTTTATCTATTTTGAAGATGAATTTAAATTATTTAATGTGTATTTTGTATATATATATACTTTTATACGTATTTACATCATTTGTATATATATTTCTATAGAAATCTACGTTATTTTATGTGTATTCGTATATAGATTTTTAAACAAATTTAAACTTTTATGTGCATTTTGTATATTTTTTCAATACAAATTTACCTTATTGTACGTGCATTTTGTATATTAATTTTAATACACATTTAATTATTCTATGTGTATTTTTGTATATGTATTTTTAAAAAAATATGCTTTATTTTATGGGTATTTTCATACAAAATTACATTATTTTATTGATATTCTGTGTATTTATTTTGATACGACTTTACATTATTCTATGTATATTTTGTATATCTATTTTATACAAATGTACGTTATTTTAAGTGAATTTGTTTTCATTTCCTACAAATTTACATTATTTTGTGTATTTTGTACATGTATTTAAATACAAATTTAACTAATTATGTGTATTTTGTATATCTATTTTCATACAAATTGAAATTTATTTTTTTGTTTTTTTTATATATTTTTATTCAAATTTTCGTAATTTTATGTGTATTTTGTATATTTATTTTCCTACAAATATACGTTCTTTTATCTGAATTTTGTTTATTTATTTTGATACGAGTTTTCATTTTTTTAGGTGTATTTGATATATATATTTTTATACTTATTTACATAATTTTATATGTATTTTGAATATATATTTTCATAGAAATTTACTCTATATGTTTATACAAAAAACACAAAAATAATTTAAATTTGTATGAAAATAAATATACAAAATACAGATAAAATTAGGTAAATTTGTATTGAAATACATATGCAAAATACACTTAAAATAATGTAAATTTGAATGAAAATATATAAACAAATACACTTAAAATAACGTTAATTTGTATAAAATATACATAAAAAATACACATTAAATAATGAAAATATGTATAAAAAAATATATACAAAACACAAATAGTATAATATAAAATCGTATCAAAATATATACACAGAATATTAATAAAATAATGTACATTTGTATGAAAACTAAGATGCAAAATACCTATAAAATAACGCATTTTTTATAAAATTATATATACCAAAATACACATAAAATATTTGAATTTGTATTAAAATAAATATACAAAATGCCCATACAATAAGGTAAATTTGTATTGAAATAGATAATGCAAAATACATATAAAACAATGTAAATTTGTTTCAAAATATAAATACGAATACACATAAAATAACGTAGATTTCTATAAATATATATATATATATATATATATATATATATATATATATATATATATATATATATATATATATATATAAATATATATATATATATATACAAAATACAAATAAAATTAACATACACATACACATAAAATAATGTAAATTCGTATAAATAGTATAATTAAACAAAATACCAATAAGAGAGTGTGTATTTGTATAAATATAAATATACAAAATGCACATAAAATAACGTAAATTTGTATAAAACTATATACAGAAATACACAGAAGTAACTAAATTTGTATGAAAATAGATATACAAAATACACACAAAATAATCTAAATTTCAATTAAAATATATATACAAAATACATAAAATAAAGTAAATTCGTTTCAAAATATTTTTAACAAATACACATATAATAACGTAAATTTGTAAAAAAGTATATAAACAAAATACACATTAAGAAATGTAAATACGTATAAAAAATAATATTTACAAAATACACAAATAATCAAGTCATTCGTATCAAAATAAATAAACAAAAAACTAATTAAATAATGTAAATTTGTATGAGAAAACATATACAAAATACACATAAAATAACGTTTTAAGTTTCAATAAAAATATATGTACAAAAATGCACATAAAATTAGTTTGCATAAAAAAATATATACAAAACACATTTTAGATAATGTAAATGAGTATAAAAATATGTATACAAAATACCTATGAAATAATCTAAATTCGTATTTTTGGATTTTTGGAAATTTCCATTATTTTATGTGTATTTTGTATATGTATTTCAATACAAATTTACCTAATTTTATATGTTTTTTGTATATTTATTTTCATACAAGTTTAAATTATTTTTGTGTATTTTTGTTTATAGTTTTATACAAATTTAGGTTATTTTATGTGTATTTTGTATATCTATTTTCATACAAATACACATTCTTTTCATGATATTTTGTTTATTTATTTTGACACGAATTAACATTATTTAATGTGTATTTTGTATATATATTTTTATACGTATTTACATTATTTCAAGTGTATTTTGTATATATATTTCTATAGAAATCTGCGTTATTTTATGTGTATTCGTATATATATTTTGAAACAAATTTACATTGTTTTATGTGTATTTTGCATATTTTTTCAATACAAATTTACCTTATTGTATGTGCATTTTGTATATTAATTTTAATACAAATTTGATTAATCTATGTGTATTTTTGTATATGTATTTTTATAAAAATATGCTTTATTTTATGGGTATTTTGCATCTTTATTTTCTTACAAATTTACATTATTTTATTGATATATATATTTTATATAAAATGTATTTGTTTTCATTTCACACAAATCTACATTATTTTATATGTTTTTTGTACATGTATTTAAATACAAATTTAACTAGTTATAAGTGTATTTTGTATATCTATTTTGTATGTATATTTTCATAGAAATTTACTCTATTTTATGAGTATTCGTATATATATTTTGATACAAATTTACATTATTAATGTGTATTTTGCATATCTATTTCAATACAAATTTACTTTATTGTACGTGCATTTTGTATATTTATTTTAATACAAATTTAATTATTTTATATGTATTTTTGTATATATATTTTTATGCAAATATGCGTTATTATATGGATATTTTGCATCTTTATTTTCATACAAATTTACATTATTTTATTGATATTCTCTTTATTTATTTTGATACGATTTAACATTATTCTATGTGTTTTTTGTATATATTTTTTATACATATTTACATTATTTAATGTTCATTTTGTATATATATTTTATCCAAATTTACATTATTTTATGTGTATTTGTTAATATATTTTCATACATATTTACATTATTTTATGTGTTTTTTGTATATATATTTTTCTACGTATTTAAATTATTTTATGTGTATTTTGTATATACATTTTCATAAAAAATTACGTTATTTTATTGTGTGTATAAGTATATATTTTGAAACAAATTTTATACAAATTCATGTTATTTAATGTGTATTTGTATATATATTTTCATACAAATTTATATTATTTTATGTGTATTTTTTTATATATTTCATTACAAATTTACCTTATTTTATGTTTATTTTGTATATTTATTTCATTCAATTTTAAATTATTTTATGTGTATATTTGTATTTGTATTTAGGTTATTTTATGTGTATTTTGTATATATATTTTCATCCAAAATTACATTATTTTATTGGTATTTCTTAATTTAATTCGATACGAATTTAGATTATTTCATAGGTATTTTGTATACATATTTTTATACTCATTTACATTACCTAATGTGTGTTTTGTATACATATTTTTATGCAAATTTATTAAATGTTAATTTTTGTACATATATTTTTATAGAAATTTGCGTTATTTGATGTATATAGTTTTATATAAATTTACGTTATTTTATGTGCATTTTGTATATTTATATTTATACAAATACACATTCTTTTATTGGTATATTTTTATTTACATTTATACGAATTTACATTATTTTATGTGTATTTTGTATACATTTTTTTATACGTATTTACTTAATTTTATGTGTATTTTGTATATGTATTTTTATAGAAATCTACGTTATTTTATGTGAATTCGTATATATATTTTGAAACAAATTTACATTATTTTATATGTATTTTGCATATCTATTTCAATACAAATTTATCTTATTGTATGTGCATTTTGTATATTTATTTTAATACAAGTTCAAATATTTTATGTGTATTTTGGTATCAATAATTTTATAAAAAATGCGTTATTTTATAGGTATATTGCATCTTAATTTTCATACAAATTTACATTATTTTATTAATATTCTGTGTATATATTTTGATACGATTTTACATTATTCTATTTGTGTTTTGTATATATTTTTTTATACATATTTACATTATTTAATGTGTATTTTATATACATATTTCATACAAATTTACGTTATTATATGTGTATTTGTTTATATATTTTCTTTCAAATTTACATTATTTTATGTGTATTTTGTATATGTATTTCAATACAAATTAATCTAATTTTATGTGTATTTTGTATATTTCTTTTCAGACAAATTTAAATTATTTTTGTGTATTTTTGTATATAGTTTTATACAAATTTAGGTTATTTTACGTACGCATTTATATTATTTAATGTGTGTTTTGTATATATATTTTTATTTAAAGTTACTTTATTTTACTTTCATTTTTGGACATATATTTTTATAGAAATTAGCGTTATTTTATATGTATTTGTATATGTTTTCTCATACAAATTTACATTATTTTATTGATATTTTGTTTATTTAGTTTGATACGAATTACATGATTATATGTGTATTTTGTACATATTTTTTATACGTATTTACATTACTTAATGTGTATTTTGTTTATATATTTTTAAACAAATTTACGTTATTATACGTATTTTTATAAATATTTTGATACAAATTTACATTATTTTATGTATTTTGTATATACATTTCAATTCAAATTTAGCTTATTTTATCTGTATTTTGTATATCTATTTTCATACGAATTTAATTACTTTTGTGTATTTTTGTATATAGTTTTATACAAATTTACGTTATTTTATGTGTATTTTGTATATTTATATTTATACAAATACACATTCTTTTATTGGTATTTTGTTTATTTATTTTCATACGAATTTACATTATTTTATGTGTATTTTGTATACATTTTCTTTTACGTATTTACTTAATCATGTGTATTTTGTATATATATTTTTATACAAATCTACGTTATTTTATGTGTATTCGTATATATATTTTGAAACAAATCTACATTGTTTTATATGTATTTTGCATATCTATTTCAATACAGATTTACCTTATTGTATGTGTATTTTGTATATTTATTTTAATACAAATTCATTTTTTCATGTGTATTTTGGTATATATATTTTTATAAAAAATGCGTTATTTAATGGGTATTTTGCATCTTTATTTTCATACAAATTTACATTGTTTTATTAATATTCTGTGTATTTATTTTGATACGATTTTACATTATTCTATTTGTTTTTGTATATATTTTTTTATACATATTTACATTATTTAATGTGTATTTTGTATATATATTTGATACAAATTTACGTTATTTTATGCGCATCTGTTAAAATATTTTCATACAAATTTACATTATTTTATGTATTTTGTATATATATTTCAATACAAATTTAGTTTATTTTATGTATATTTTGTATATCTATTTTCATTCGTATCAAAATAAATAAACAAAATAACAATAAAATAATGTAAATTTGTATGAGAAAACATATACAAATACACATTAAATAACGCAAATTTCTAAAAAAATATATGTACAAAAATGCACATAAAATAAAGTAAATTTGCATAAAAATACATATACAAAACACACATTAAATAATGTAAATGCGTACATAAAATAACCTAAATTTGTATAAAACTATATACAAAAATACACAAAAATATTTAAAATTTGTATGAAAAGAAATATACAAAATACACATAAAATTAGGTAAATTTGTATTGAAATACATATACAAAATACACATAAAATAATGTAAATTTGAATGAAAATATATAAACAAATACACTTAAAATAACGTAAATTTGTATAAAATATATATGCAAGATACACATTAAATAATGTAAATGTGTATAAAAAAATATATACAAAAAAGAAATAGAATAATGTAAAATCCTATCAATATAAATACACAGAATATCAATAAAATAATGTAAATTTGTATGAAAAGAAAGATGCAAAATTCCCATAAAATAGCGCATTTTTTTAAAAAATATATATAACAAAATACACATAAAATATTTAATTTTTTATTGAAATAAATATACAAAATGCATATACAGTAAGGTAAATATGTATTGAGAGAGATATTTAAAAATACATATCAAACAAAGTAAATTTGTTTCAAAATATATATACGAATACACATAAAATAACGTAGATTTCTATAGAAATATATATACAAAATACACATAAAATTAAGTAAATACGTATAAAAATAGATATACAAAATACACATAGAATAATGTAAAATAGTTTAAAAAAATAAACAATATAAATAAAATAATGTAAATTTGTATGAAAATAAAAATGCAAAATACCCATAAAATAAAGCATATTTTTATAAAAATACATATACAAAAATACACATAGCATAATTAAATTTGTATTAAAATTAATATACAAAATGCATATACAAAAAGGTAAATTTGTATTGAAAAAAATGCAAAATACATAAAACAGTGTAAATTTATTTCAAAATCTATATACGAATACTCATAAATCAATGTAGATTTCTAGAAATATATATACAAAATACACATAAAATGATTTAAAAACATATATATATATATATATATATATATATATATATATATATATATATATATATATATATATATATATATATATATATATATATATATATATATATATATATATATATATATATATATATATATATATATATATATATATATATATATATATATATATATATATATATATATATATATATATATATATAAATAAATGTCAAAATAAATAAACAAAATATCAATAGGAGAATGTGTATTTGTATGAAAATAGATATACAATATACACATAAAATCACCTAAATTTGTATAAAACTATATACAAAAATATACAAAAATAATTTTAATTTGTATGAAAATAAATATACAAAATACACATAAAATTAGGTAAATTTGTATTGAAATACATTTACAAAATACACATAAAATAATGTAAATTTGAATGAAAATATATAAACAAATACACTTAAAATAACGTAAATTTGTATAAAATATTTATAAAAATACACTTTAAATAATGTAAATATGTATAAAAAAATATATACAAAACACAAATAGAATAATAATAAATCGTATCAAAATAAATACACAGAATATTAATAAAATAATGTAAATTTGTATGAAAATTAAGATGCAAAATACCCATAAAATAACGCATTTTTTTATAAAAATATATATACCAAGACACACATAAAATATTTGAATTTGTATTAAAACAAATATACAAAATGCACATACAATAAGGTAAATTTGTATTGAAATAGATATGCAAAATATATATAAAACAATGTAAATTTGTTTCAAAATATATATACGAATACACATAAAATAACGTAGATTTTATGAAAATAAATATACAAAATACACGTCAAATGAAGTAAATACGTATAAAAAAAGGTATACAAAATACACATAAAATAATGTAAACTCGTATCAAAATAAATAAACAAAATACTAATAAAAGAATGTGTATTGTATAAATATAAATATACAAAATACAAATAAAATAAGGTAAATTTATATAAAACTATATGCAAAAATACAAAAAAGTAATTAAATTTGTGTGAAAATAGTTATACAAAATACATGTGTATTTTGTATATTTATTTTCATACAAATTGAAATTATTTTTGTTTATTTTTTTATATATTTTCATACAAATTTTCGTTATTGTATGTGTATTTTGTATATTTTTTTTTCTACAAATATACGTTCTTTTATCTGAATTTTGTTTATTGAATTTGAAACGAATTTACCTTATTTTGTATATCTATTTTCATACAAATTAAAATACTTCTGTGTATTTTTGTATATTGTTTTATATAAATTTACGTTATTTTATGTGTATTTTGTATATTTATATTTATACAAATACACATTCTTTTATTGGTATTTTGTATATTTATTTTGATGCGAATTTACATTATTTTATGTGTATTTTGTATACATTTTTTTATACGTATTTACTTCATTTTATGTGTATTTTGTATATATATTTTTTATAGAAATCTACGTTATTTTATGTGTATTCGTATATATATTTTGAAACAAATTTACATTGTTTTATATGTATTTTGCATATCTATTTTAATACAAATTTACCTTATTGTATGTGTTTTTTATATATTTATTTTAATACAAATTTAATTTTTTTATGTGTATTTTGGTATATATGGTAAGGTAAATTTGTATTGAAAGAGATATTCAAAAATACATATAAAACAATGTAAATTTGTTTCAAAATATATATATACGAATACACATAAAATAACGTAGATTTCTATAAAAATATACAAAATACACATAAAAATTGTATCAAAATAAATAAACAAAATACCAGTAAAAGAATGTTTATTTGTATAATTATAAATATACAAAACACAAAAAATGTCGTAAATTTGTATAAAACTATATACAAAAATACACAGAAGTAATTAAATTTGTATGAAAATATATATACAAAATACAGCTAAAATAAGCTAAATTTGAATTGAAATGTACATACAAAATACATAAAATAATGTAAATCTGTATCAAAATATTTATACAAATACATATAATAACGTAGATTTGTTTAAAAATAAATAAACAAAATACACATTAAGTTATGTAAATACGTATAAAAAATATGTATAAAATACACATATAATCATGTAATTCGTATCAAAATAAATAAACAAAATAGCAATAAAATAGTGTAAATTTGTATGAGAAAACATATATAAATAACGCAAATTTCTATAAAAATATATGTACAAAAATGCACATAAAATAAAGTAAATTTGCATAAAAATATATATACAAAACACACACTAAATAATGTAAATGCGTACATAAAATAACCTAAATTTGTATAAAAGTATATACAAAAATACACAAAAATAATTTAAATTTGTTTCAAAAGAAATATACAAAATACACATAAAATTAGGTAAATTTGTATTGAAATACATATACAAAATACACATCAAATAATGTAAATTTGAATGAAAATATATAAACAAATACACTTAAAATAACGTAAATTTGTATAAAATATATATGCAAGATACACATTAAATAATGTAAATGTGTATAAAAAAATATATACAAAAACAAATAGAATAATGTAAAATCGTATCAAAATAAATGCACAGAATATCAATAAAATAATGTAAATTTGTATGAAAATAAAGATGCAAAATTCCCAAAAATTATCGCATTTCTTATAAAAATATATTTACCAAAATACACATAAAATATTTAAATTTGTATTGAAATAAATATACAAAATGCATATACAGTAAGGTAAATTTGTATTGAAAGAGATATTCAAAAATACATATAAAACAATGTAAATTTGTTTCAAAATATATATACGAATACACATAAAATAAAGTAGATTTCTAAAGAAATATATATACAAAATACATATGAAATTATGTAAATACGTATAAAAATATATATATATACAAAATACATATCAAATAATGTAAATTCGTGCCAAAATAAATAAACAAAGTATCATGAAAAGAATGTGTATTTGTATTAAAATAGATAATAGATAATAAATTTGTATAAAATATATATGCAAGATACACATTAAATAATGTAAATATGTATAAAAAAGTATATACAAAAAACAAATAGAATAATGTAACATCGTATCAAAATAAATACAAAGAATATTAATAAAATAATGTAAATTTGTATGAAAATAAAGATGCAAAATTCCCATAAAATAGCGCATTTCTTATAAAAATATATATACCAAAATATATATAAAATATTAAGATTTGCATTGAAATAAATATACAAAATGCACATACAATAAGGTAAATTTGTATTGAAAGAGATATGCAAAAATACATATATAACAAAGTAAATTTGTTTCAAAATATATATACGAATACAAATAAAAAAACGTAGATTTCTATAAAAATATATATTCAAAATACACATAAAATTAAGTAAATACGTATAAAAAAATTTATACAAAATACACATAAAATAATGTAAATTCGAATTAAAATAAATAAACAAAAAACCAATATAAGAATGTGTATTTGGATAAATATAAATATACAAAATACACATACAAAATAAACATAAAATAAGGAAGATTTGTAATAAAATATATGTACAAAATACACATAAAATAATGTAAATTTATATGAAAATATATATACAAATACACATAAAATACCATGAATTTGTATAAAAATATATATTCAAAATAAATATTAAATAATGTAAAAGCGTATAAAAATATATATACAAAGTACATATAAAATGAAAATTAAGATGCAAAATACCTATAAAATAACGCATTTTTTATAAAATTATTGATACCAAAATACACATAAAATATTTGAACTTGTATTAAAATAAATATACAAAATGCACATACAATAAGGTAAATTTGTATTGAAATAGATATGCAAAATACATATAAAATAATGTAAATTTGTTTCAAAATATATATACGAATACACATAAAATAGCGTAGATGTCTATAAAAAATTATATATACAAAATACTCATAAAACTAAGTAAATACGTATAAAAATGTATACAAAATGCACATAAAATAATGTAAATTCGTATAAATGTAAATAAACAATATACCAATAAAAGAATGTGTATTTGTATAAATATAAATATACAAAATGCACATAAAATAACGTAAATTTATATAAAACTATATACATAAAATAACGCAAATTTCTATTAAATATATTTACTAAAATGAACATTATATAAATTTGCATCAAAATATATATACAAAACACACATTAGATAATGTAAATGAGTATAAAAATATGTATACAAAATACCTATGAAATAATCTAAATTCGTATCGAATTAAATTAAGAAATACCAATAAAATAATGTAATTTTGGATGAAAATATATATACAAAATATACATAAAATAACCTAAATACAAATACAAATATACACATAAAATAATTTAAAATTGAATGAAATAAATATACAAAATAAACATAAAATAAGGTAAATTTGTAATGAAATATATGAAAAAATACACATAAAATAATATAAATTTGTATGAAAATATATATACAAATACACATTAAATAACATGAATTTGTATAAAATTTGTATCAAAATATATACTTATACAAACAATAAAATAACGTAATTTTTTTATGAAAATGTATATACAAAATACACAAAATAATAATAAAAATATATATATACAAAAAACACATAAAATAATGTAAATATGTATGAAAATATATAAACAAATACACATAAAATAATGTAAATTTGGATAAAATATATATACAAAATGAACATTAAATAATGTAAATATGTATAAAAAAATATATACAAAAATCACATAGAATAATGTTAAATCGTATCAAAATAAATAAAGAGAATATCAATAAAATAATGTAAATTTGTATGAAAATAAAGATGCAAAATATCCATATAATAACGCATATTTGCTTAAAAATATATATACAAAAATACATATAAAATAATTAAATTTCTATTAAAATAAATATACAAAATGCACGTACAATAAAGTAAATTTGTATTGAAATAGATATGCAAAATACACATTAATAATGTAAATTTGTATCAAAATATATATACGAATACTCATAAAATAGAGTAAATTTCTATGAAAATATACATACAAAATAGATATACAAAATACACATATAACTAGTTAAATTTGTATTTCAATACATGTACAAAAAACACATAAAATAATGTAGATTTGTATGAAATGAAAACAAATACATTTTATATAAAATATATATACAAAATACACATAGAATAATGTAAAATCATATCAAAATAAATACACAGAATATCAATAAAATAATGTAAATTTGTATGAAAATAAAGATGCAAAATACCCATAAAATAAAGCATATTTTTATAAAAATACATATACAAAAATACACATAGATTAATCAAATTTGTATTAAAATTAATATACAAAATGCACATACAATAAGGTAAATTTGTATTGAAAAAATATTCAAATTACACATAAAACAATGTAAATTTGTTTCAAAATATATACGAATACACATAAAATAACGCAGATTTCTATAGAAATATATATACAAAATACACTTGAAATAATGTAAGTACGTATAAAAATATATATACAAAATACACATTAAATAATGTTAATTCGTGTCAAAATAAATAAACAAAATATCATGAAAAGAATGTGTATTTGTATGAAAATAGATATACAAAATAAACATAAAATAGCCTAAATTTGTATAAAACTATAAACAAAAATACACAAAATAATTTAAACTTGTGTGAAAATAAATATACAAAAAACATATAAAATTAGGTAAATTTGTATTGAAATACATATACAAAATACACATAAAATAATGTAAATTTGAATGAAAATATATAAACATATAGACTTAAAATAACGTAAATTTGTATCAAATATATACAAAAAACACATTAAATAATGTAAATATGTATAAAAAAATATATACAAAACACAAATAAAATAATGTAAAATCGTATCAAAATAAATACAGAAAATATTAATAAAATAATGTAAATTTGTATGAAAATTAAGATGCAAAATACTCATAAAATAACGCATTTTTTTATAAAAATATAAAATATTTGATTTTGTATTAAAATAAATAGATATACAAAATACACATAAAATAAGCTAAATTTGAATTGAAATATATATACAAAATACATAAAATAATGTAAATTTGTATCAAAATACTTATACAAATACACATATAATAACGTAAATTTGTATAAAAATATATAAACAAAATACACATTAAATAATGTAAATACGTATAAAAAAATGTACAAAATACACAAATAATCATGTAATTCGTATCAAAATAAATAGACAAAATACCAATAAAATAATGTAAATTTCTATGAGAAAACATATACACATAAATAACGCAAATATCAATAAAAATATATATAATATAATATATTTTTATACATATTTAAAATATTTAATGTATATTTTGTATATATATTTTATCCAAATTTACGTTATTTTATATGTATTTGTTTATATATTTTCATACAAATTTACATTATTTTATGTGAGTTTTGTATATGTATTTCAATACAAATTTGCCTAACTTTATGTGTATTTTGCATATCTATTTTCAAACAAATTTAAATTATTTTTGTGTATTTTTGTATATATTTTTATACAAATTTTAGCTATTTTATTTGTTTTTTGTATATATATTTTCCTACAAATATACACTCTTTTATTGGAATTTTGTGTATTTAATTTTTTACGCATTTACATTATTTTATGTGTATTTTGTATATATTTTCTATATTAAATTATTTTATGTATTTATATATACATTTTCATAAAAATTTACGATATTTAATATAGTGTATTCGTATATATTTTGAAACAAATTTTATACAAATTCATGTTATTTTATGTATTTGTATATATATTTTCATACAAATTGATATTATTTAAGTGTATTCTTACATATATTTTATTACAAATTTACCTTATTTTATGTTTATTTTGTATATTTATTTCAATCAATTTTAAATTATTTAATGTGTATATTTGTATTTGTATTTAGGTTATTTTATGTGTGTTTTCTATATATATTTTCATCCAAAATTACATTATTTTATTGTTATTTTCTTAATTTAACTCGATACGAATTTAGATTATTTCATAGGTATTTTGTATACATATTTTTATACTCATTTACATTATCTAATGTGTGTTTTGTATATATATTTTTTATGCAAACTAATTTTATGTGCATTTTGTACATATACTTTATATAAACTTAAAACGTTATTTTATGTGTATTTTGTATATGTTTTCTCATACAAATTTACATTATTTAATTAGTTTTTTGTTTATTTATTTTGATACGAATGACTTGATTATTTGTGTATTTTGTAAATATTTTTTTTATACGTATTTACATTACTTAATGTGTATTTTGTGTGTATTTTGTATATCTATTTTCACACAAATTTAATTACTTCTGTGTATTTTTGTATATAGTTTTATACAAATTTACGTTATTTTATGTGCATTTTGTATATTTATATTTATAGAAATACACACTCTTATTGGTATTTTGTTTATTTATATTTATACGAATTTACATTATTTTATGTGTATTTTGTATACATTTTTGATTCGTATTTACTTAATTTTATTTGTATTTTGTATACATTTTTGATTCGTATTTACTTAATTTTATTTGTATTTTGTATATATATATTTATAGAAATCTACGTTATTTTATGTGTATTCGTATATATATTTTGAAACAAATTACCATTGTTTTATATGTATTTTGCATATCTATTTCAATACAAATTTACCTTATTGTATTTGCATTTTGTATATTTATTTTAATACAAATTCAAATATTTTATGTGTATTTTGGTATATATAATTTTATAAAAAATGCTTTATTTTATAGGTATTTTGCATCTTAGTTTTCATACAAATGTACATTATTTTATTAATATTCTGTGTATATATTTTGATACGATTTTATATTATACTATTTGTGTTTTGTATATATTTTTTTATACATATTTTCATTATTTAATGTGTATTTTTTATATATATTTTATACAAATTAACGTTATTTTAAGTGTATTTGTTTATATAATTACATTCAAATTTACATTATTTTAAGTGTATTTTGTATATGTATTTCAATACAAATTTACCTAATTTTATGTGTATGTTGTATATTTCTTTTCATAGAAATTTTAAATATTTTTGTGTATTTTTGTATATAGTTTTATACAAATTTAGGTTATTTTATGTACGCATTTACATTATTTAATGTGTGTTTTGTATATATATTTTTATGCAAATTTACTTTATTTTATGTGCATTTTTGTACATATATTTTTTAGAAATTTGCGTTATTTTATGTGTGTATATATTTTCTCCTAAATTTACATTATTTTATTGCTATTTTGTTTATTTATTTTGATACGAATGAAAATAGATATACAAAATATACATAAAATAAACTAAATTTGTATTGAAATATATATACAAAATACATAAAATAATGTAAATTTGTATCAAAATATTTTAACAGATGCGCATAAAATAACGTAAATTTGTTTTAAAATATACAAAATACACATTAAATAATGTAAATATGTATAAAAAAATATATACAAAACACAAATAGAATAATGTAAAATCGTATCAAAAATACACAGAATATAAATAAATCAATGTAAATTTGTATGAAAATAAAGATGCAAAATACCCATTAAATAACGCATTTTTTATAAAATTTGTATTAAAATAAATATAGAAAATACACATACAATAAGGTACATCTGTATAGAAATATATATTCAAAATACACATAAAACGCTGTAAATTTGTTTCAAAATATATATATATATATATATATATATATATATATATATATATATATATATAGATATATATATATAGATATATATATATATATATATATATATATATATATATATATATATATATATATATATATATATATATATATATATATATATATATATATATATATATATATATATATATATAAATATAAACAAAATATCAATAAAAGAATATATTTGTATGAAAATAAATATAAAAAATACACATAAAATTACGAAATTTGTATAAAATATATACAAAAATAAATTTCAATTTGTATGAAAATAGATATACAAAATACACATATAACTAGTTAAATTTGTATTTAAATACATATAAAAAATACACATAAAATAATGTAAATTTGTATGAAGTGAAACAAATACACATCAAATAACGTACATTTGTATAAAGAATATATAAAAAATACACATAGAATAATGTAAAATCGAATTAAAATAAAAATGCAGAATATCAATAAAATAATGTAAATTTGTATGCAAATAAAGATGCAAAATACCCATAAAATAAAGGATTTTTTTTTTTAAATACATATACAAAAATACACATAGAATAGTTAAATTTGTATTAAAATTAATATTCAAAATGCACGTACAATAAGGTAAATTTGTATTGAAAAAATATACAAAACAATGTATATTTGTTTCAAAATATAAATATATATACAAAATACACATGAAATGACGTAAATACGTATAAAAATATATATACACAATACACATTAAATAATGTAAATTCGCATCAAAATAAATAAACAAAATATCAATAAATGAATGTGTATTTGTATGAAAAGATATATACAAAATACACATAAAATATTGTATATTTGTATAAAACTCTATACAAAAATACACAATTTTTTTTTTAAATTTGCATAAAAATATATACATAAAATTAGGTAAATTTCTATTGAAATACATATACAAAATACACATAAAATAATGTAAATTTGAATGAAAATATATAAACAAATACACTTAAAATAACGTAAATTAATACAAATTCAAATATTTTACGTGTGTCTTGGTATATATATTTTTATAAAAAATGCGTTATTTTATGGGTATTTTGCATCTTAATTTTCATACAAATTTACATTATTTTATTAATATTCTGTGTATTTATTTTGATACGATTTTATATTATTCTATTTGTGTTTTGTATATATTTTTTTATACATATTTACATTATTTAATGTGTATTTTTTATATATATATTATACAAATCTACGTTATTTTAAGTGTATTTCTTTATATATCTTCATTCAAATTTACATTATTTTATGTGTATTTTGTAAATGTATTTCAATACAAATTTACCTAATTTTATGTGTATTTTGTATATTTATTTTCATACAAATTAAAAAAAAAATTGTGTATTTTTGAATATAGTTTTATACAAATTTGGGTGATTTTATGTATATTGTATATCTATTTTCATACAAATACACATTCTTGTATATATTATTTATTTTGACGCGAATTTACATTATTTATGTGTATTTTATATATATATATATATATATATATATATATATATATATATATATATATATATATATATATATATATATATATATATATATATATATATATATATATATATATATACATAAATATATGTATATATATATATATATATATATATATATATATATACATATATTTATATATTATTTGATTTGTATATATATTTCTATAGAAATCTACATTGATTTATGAGTATTCGTATATAGATTTTGAGATAAATTTACACTGTTTTAGGTGTATTTTGCATATTTTTTCAATACAAATTTACCTTATTCTTTATGCATTCTGTATATTAATTTTAATACAAATTTAATTATGCTATGTGTATTTTTGTATATGTATTTTTATAAAAATATGCTTTATTTTATGGGTATTTTGCATTTCTTTTTTCATACAAATTTACATTATTTTATTTATATTGTTTTTTTTTTAATAATTTTACATTATTCTATGTGTATTTTGTATATCTATTTTTATACGTATCTACTTTATTTTATGTGTATTTTGTATATATATTTATATAGAAATCTACGTTATTTTATGTGTATTCGTATATATACTTTGAAACAAATTTACATTGTTTTATATGTATTTTGCATATCTATTTCAATACAAGTTTACCTTATTGTATGTGTATTTTGTATATTTATTTCAATACAAATTTAAATATTTTATGTGTATTTTGGTATATATATTTTTATAAGAAATGCGCTATTTAATGGGAATTTTGCATCCTTATTTTCATACAAATTTACATTATTTTATTAATATTCGGTGAATATATTTTATACGTAATTACATTATTTAAAGTGTATTTTGTTTATATATTTTTATACAAATTTACGTTATTATATATGTATTTGAATATATATTTTGATACAAATTTGCATTATTTTATGTATTTTCTATATTTATTTCAATTCTAATTTAGCTTATTTTATGTGTCTTTTGTATATCTATTTTCATACAAATTTACGTTATTTTATGTGTATTTTGTATATATATATTTATACAATTGTTTATTTATTTTGATTCGAATTTACATTATTTTATGTATATTTTGTATACATTTTTTTATACGTATTTACTTAATTTTATGTGTATTTTATATATATATTTTTATAGAAATCCACGTTATTTTATGTGTATTCGTATATATATTTTGAACAAATTTACATTGTTTGATATGTAATTTTGCATATTTGTATAAATATAAATATATAAATGCACATAAAATAAGGTAAATTTATATAAACAATATATAAAGATACACAAGTAATTAAATTTGTATGAAAATAGATATACAAAATACACATAATAAGCTAATTTGAATTGAAATATATGTATAAATACATAAAATAAATAAATTTGTATCAAAATATTTTACAAATATCAATTTACATTATTTTATGTATTTTGTATACATTTTTTATACGTATTTACCTAATTTTATGTGTATTTTGTATATATATTTTATAGAAATCTACGTTTTTTATTTGTATTCGTATATATTTTTTGGAACAAATTTACATTGTTTTAAATGTATTTTTGCATATCTCTTTCAATACAAAATTACCTAATTGTATGTGCATTTTGTATATTTATTTCAATACAAATTTAAATATTTTATGTGTATTTTGGTATATATATTTTTATAAGAAATGCGCTATTTTATAGAATTTTGCATCTTTATTTTCATACAAATTTACATTATTTATTAATTTTCGGTTTATTTATTTTGATACGATTTTACATTATTCTATTTTTTTTTTGTATATACTTTTTTATACATATTTACATGATTTAATGTGTATCTTGCATATATATTTCATACAAATTTATTATGTTATTTATTTTCATACAAATAAACATTCTTTTCATGATATTTTGTTTATTTATTTTGACACGAATTTACATTGTATTTTGTATGTATATTTTTATACGTATTTACATATTTTCATATGTATTTTGTATATATATTCCTATAGAAATCTACGTTATTTTATGTGTATTCGTATATATATTTTGAAACAAATTTACATTGTTTTATATGTATTTTTGCATATCTCTTTCAATACAAGTTTACCTTATTGTATGTGCATTTTGTATATTTATTTCAATACAAATTTAAATATTTTATATGTATTTTCGTATATATATTTTTATAAGAAATGCGCTATTTGATGGGAATTTTGCATCTTTATTTTCATACAAATTTACATTATTTTATTAATATTCGGTGTATATATTTTATACGTATTTACATTATTTAATGTGTATTTTGTTTATATATTTTTATACAAATTTACGTTATTATATGTGTATTTGAATATATATTTTGATACAAATTTGCATTATTTTATGTATTTTCTATATATATTTCAATTCTAATTTAGCTTATTTTATGTGTCTTTTGTATATCTATTTTCATACAAATTTAATTATTTTTGTTTATTTTTGTATATAGTTTTATACAATTTTACGTTATTTTATGTGTATTTTGTATATTTATATTTATACAAGTACACATTCTTTTATTGGCATTTTGTTTATTTATTTTGATACGAATTTACATTATTTTATGTGTATTTTGTATACATTTTCTTATACGTATTTACTTCATTTTATGTGTATTTTGTATATATATTTTTATAGAAATCTACGTTATTTTATGTGTATTCGTATATATATTTTGAAAGAAATTTACATTGTTTTATATGTATTTTGCATATTTGTATAAATATAAATATACAAAATGCACATAAAATAAGGTAAATTTATATAAAACAATATACAAAGATACACAGAAGTAATTAAATTTGTATGAAAATAGATATACAAAATACACACAAAATAAGCTTAATTTGAATTGAAATATATGTACAAATACATAAAAAAAATTAAATTTGTATCAAAATATTTTTACAAATACATATATAATTACGTAAATTTTATATAAAAATATATAAACAAAATACACATTAAATAATGTAAATTCGTATCAAAATAAATAAACAAAATACCAATAAAATAATAAATTTGTATTTGTATTTGTAAATTTGTATTGAAATATATACAAAAATACATAAAAATTATTTGAGTTTGTATGAAAATAGATATTCAAAATACACATAAAACTAGGTAAATTTCTTTTGAAATATATATACAAAATACCCATAAAATATTGTAAATAACGTAAATATGTATCAAATATACATACAAATATACATACGTAAATATGTATCAAATATACATACAAAAAACACATTAAATAATGTAAATATGTATAAAAAAATATATACAAAACACAAATAAAATAATGTAAAGTCGTATCAAAATAAATACACAAAATATTAATAAAATAATGTAAATTTGTATGAAAATTAAGATGCAAAATACCATTAAAATAACGCATTTTTTATAAAAATATAGATACGAAAAAACATAAAATATTTGATTTTGTATTAAAATAAATAGATATACAAAATACACATAAAATAAGCTAAATTTGAATTGAAATATATATACAAAATACATAAAATAATGTAAATTTGTATCAAAATACTTATACACTTATACAAATACACATATAATAACGTAAATTTGTATAAAAATATATAAACAAAATACACATTAAATAATGTAAATACGTATAAAAAAATGTACAAAATACAGAAATAATCATGTAATTCGTATCAAAATAAATAGACAAAATACCAATAAAATAATGTAAATTTCTATGAGAAAACATATACAAAATACACATAATTAACGCAAATATCAATAAAAATATATATAATATAATATATTTTTATACATATTTAAAATATTTAATGTATATTTTGTATATATATTTTATCCAAATTTACGTTATTTTATATGTATTTGTTTATATATTTTCATACAAATTTACATTATTTTATGTGAGTTTTGTATATGTATTTCAATACAAATTTGCCTAACTTTATGTGTATTTTGCATATCTATTTTCAAACAAATTTAAATTATTTTTGTGTATTTTTGTATATATTTTTATACAAATTTTAGTTATTTTATTTGTTTTTTGTATATATATTTTCCTACAAATATACATTCTTTTATTGGAATTTTGTGTATTTACATTAATTTATGTGTATTTTGTATATATATTTTTCTACGTATTTAAATTATTTTATGTGTATTTTATATATACATTTTCATAAAAATTTACGTTATTTTATTGTGTGTATTCGTATATATTTTGAAACAAATTTTATACAAATTTATGTTATTTTATGTGTATTTGTATATATATTTTCATACAAATTTATATTATTTCATGTGTATTCTTACATATGTTTTATTACAAATCTACCTTATTTTATGTTTATTTTGTATATTTATTTCATTCAATTTTATATTATTTAATGTGTATATTTGTATTTGTATTTAGGTTATTTTATGTGTGTTTTCTATATATATTTTCATCCAAAATTACATTATTTTATTGTTATTTTCTTAATTTAACTCGATACGAATTTAGATTATTTCATAGGTATTTTGTATACATATTTTTATACTCATTTACATTATCTAAAATGTGTTTTGTATATATTTTTTTATGCAAACTAATTTTATGTGCATTTTTGTACATATATTTTTATAGAAACTTAAAACGTTATTTTATGTGTATTTTGTATATGTTTTCCCATACAAATTTACATTATTTAATTAGTTTTTTGTTTATTTATTTTGATACGAATGACTTGATTATTTGTGTATTTTGTAAATATTTTTTTTATACGTATTTACATTACTTAATGTGTATTTTGTTTATATATTTTCTTACAAATTTACGTTATAATATGTGTATTTGTTAAAAATATTTTGAAACGAATTTACTTTATTTTATGTATTTTCTATATATTTCAATTCAAATTTAGCTTATTTTGTGTGTATTTTGTATATCTATTTTCATACAAATTTAATTACTTTTGTGTATTTTTGTATATAGTTTTATACAAATTTACGTTATTTTATGTGCATTTTGTATATTTATATTTATACAAATACACATTCTCTTATTGGTATTTTGTTTATTTATATTTATACGAATTTACATTATTTTATGTGTATTTTTGATTCGTATTTACTTAATTTTATTTGTATTTTGTATATATATATTTATAGAAATCTACGTTATTTTATGTGTATTCGTATATATATTTTGAAATAAATTTACATTGTTTTATATGTATTTTGCATATCAATTTCAATACAAATTAACTTATTGTATGTGCATTTTGTATATTTATTTTAATACAAATTCAAATATTTTATGTGTATTTTGGTATATATAATTTTATAAAAAAATGCGTTATTTTATAGGTATTTTGCATCTTAGTTTTCATACAAATGTACATTATTTTATTAATATTCTGTGTATATATTTTGATACGATTTTATATTATACTATTTGTGTTTTGTATATATTTTTTTATACATATTTTCATTATTTAATGTGTATTTTTATATATATTTTATACAAATTAACGTTATTTTAAGTGTATTTGTTTATATCATTTCATTCAAATTTACATTATTTTAAGTATATTTTGTATATGTATTTAAATACAAATTTACCTAATTTTATGTGTATTTTGTATATTTATTTTCATACAAATTTAAATTATTTTTGTGTTTTTTTATATACATATAGAGTAAATTTCTATGAAAATATATATTCAAAATACATATAAATAATATATATCAATATATATATCAAATACACCTAAAAAAATGAAAATTCGTATCAAAATAAATAAACAAAATTCCGATAAAAGAACGTATATTTGTAAGAAAATAAATATACAAAATATACATAAAATTACGAAAATTTGCATAAAAATATATACAAAAAAACAAAAAAATAAATTTCAATTTGTATGAAAATAGATATACAAAATACACATATAATTAGTTAAATTTGTATTTAAATACATGTACAAAATACACATAAAATAATGTAAATTTGAAAGAAAATATATAAACAAATATACATATAATAACGTAAATTTGTATGAAATATATATACAAAATACACATTAAATAATGTAAATATGTATAAAAAAATATATACAAAACACAAATAGAATAATGTAAAATCGTATCAAAATATATACACATAATATTAATAAAATAATGTAAATTTGTATAAAAATTAAGATGCAAAATACCTATAAAATAACGCATTTTTTATAAATTTATTGATACCAAAATACACATAAAATATTTGAATTTGTATCAAAATAAATATACAAAATGCACATACAATAAGGTAAATTTGTATTGAAATAGATATGGAAAATACATATAAAATAATGTAAATTTGTTTCAAAATATATATGCGAATACACATTAACATACATTATTTTATGTGTATTTTGTACATATATTTTTTTACAAATCTACCTTATTTTATGTTTATTTTGCATGTGTATTTTCTATATTTATATTTATCCAAATACACATTCTTTTATTGGTATTTTGTTTATTTATTTTAATTCGAATTTACATTATTTTATGTGTATTTTGTATACATTTTTTATACGTATTTACCTAATTTTATGTGTATTTTGTATCTATATTTTTATAGAAATCTACGTTTTTTTATTTGTATTCGTATATATTTTTTGGAACAAATTTACATTGTTTTATATGTATTTTTGCATATCTCTTTCAATACAAATTTACCTAATTGTATGTGCATTTTGTATATTTATTTCAATACAAATTTAAATATTTTATGTGTATTTTGGTATATATATTTTTATAAGAAATTTTGCATCTTTATTTTCATACAAATTTACATTATTTTATTAATACTCGGTGTATTTATTTTGATACGATTTTACATTATTCTACTTGTTTTTTGTATATACTTTTTTATACATATTTACATTATTTAATGTGTATCTTGCATATATATTTTATACAAATTTATTATCTATTATCTATTTTCATACAAATACACATTCTTTTCATGATATTTTGTTTATTTATTTTGACACGAATTTACATTATTTGATATGTATTTTGTATATATATTTTTATACGTATTTACATAATTTCATATGTATTTGTATATATATTTCTATAGAAATCTACTTTATTTTATGTGTATTCGTATATATTTTGAAACAAATTTACATTGTTTTATATGTATTTTTGCATATCTCTTACAATACAAGTTTACCTTATTGTATGTGCATTTTGTATATTTATTTCAATACAAATTTAAATATTTTATATGTATTTTCGTATATATATTTTTTATAAAATGCGCTATTTGATGAATTTTGCATCTTTATTTTCATACAAATTTACATTATTTTATAAAATAAAGATGCAAAATAATAAAATAACGCATTTTTATAAAATATATATAAAATACACATAAAATATTAAAATTTGTATTAAAATAAATATAAAATTGCACATACTGTAAATAAATTTGTATTGAAATAGATATGCAAAATACATATAAAACAATGTAAATTTGTTTCAAAAATATATACAAATACACATAAAATAAATGATTTAATAAAAATAAAAATGAATACAAAATACACATAAAAATCGTATCAAAATACATCAACAAAATACCAGTAAAAGACAGTGTATTTATATAAATATAAATATACAAAATACACATAAAATATCGTAAATTTGTATAAAACTATATACAAAATACACAGAATATTAAATTTGTATGAAAATATATACAAAATACAGCTAAAATAAGCTAAATTTCAATTGAAATGTACATACAAAATACATAAAATAATATAAATCTGTATCATAATATTTATACAAATACATATAATAACGTAGATTTGTTTAAAAATATATAAACAAAATACACATTAAGTAATGTAAATACGTATAAAAAATATGTACAAAATACACATATAATGTAATTCGTATCAAAATAAATAAACAAAATAGCAATAAAATAATGTAAATTTGTATGAGAAAACATATACAAATAATAACGCAAATTTCTATAAATATATATGTACAAAATGCAAATAAAATAGTAAATTTGCATAAAAATATATATACAAAACACACACTAATGTAAATGCGTACATAAAATAACTTTAATTTGTATAAAACTATAAAACTATATAGAAAAATACACAAAATAATTTAAATTTGTTTGAAAAGAAATACAAAAACACACATAAAATTAAAATTTGTATTGAAATACATATACAAAATACACATCATAATAATGTAAATTTGAATGAAAATATACACTTAAACAAATACACTTAATAATAACGTAAATTTGTATAAAATATATATGCAAGATACACATTAAATAATGTAAATGGGGATAAAAATATATACAAAAACAAATATATAATGTAAAATCGTATCAAAATAAATACACAGAATATCAATAAAATAATGTAAATTTGTATGAAAATAAAGATGCAAAATTCCCAAAATTATCGCATTTTTGTAAAATACATATACAAAATTACACATAGAATAATTAAATTTGTATTAAAATTAATATAAAAAATGCATATACAATAAGGTAAAATTGTATTGAAAGAGATATTCAAAAATACATATAAAACAATGTAAATTTGTTTTAAAATATATATATACGAATACACATAAAATAACGTAAATTTCTATAGAAATATATATGCAAAATACACATGAAATTATGTAAATACGTATAAAAATATATATACAAAATACATATTAAATAATGTAAATTCGTGTCAAAATAAATAAACAAAATATCATGAAAAAAATGTGTATTTGTATGAAAATACATAATAGATAATAAATTTGTATAAAATATATATGCAAGATACACATTAAATAATGTAAATATGTATAAAAAAAATATATACAAAAGACAAATAGAATAATGTAAAATCGTATCAAAATAAATACACCGAATATAAATATAAATATAAATATACTAAATACACATAAAAAACAAACATAAAATACGGTAGATTTGTAATAAAATATATGTACAAAATACATATAAAATAATGTAAATTTATATGAAAATATATATACAAATACACATAAAATACCATGAATTTGTATAAAAATATATATTCAAAATAAATATTAAATAATGTAAAAGCGTATAAAAATATATATACAAAGTACTTATAAAATGAAAATTAAGATGCAGAATACCTATAAAATAACGCATTTTTTTTAAAATTATTGATACCATAATACACATAAGATATTTGAACTTGTAATAAAATAAAT
Organism: Eriocheir sinensis; assembly: GCF_024679095.1. Taxonomy (NCBI): domain Eukaryota; kingdom Metazoa; phylum Arthropoda; class Malacostraca; order Decapoda; family Varunidae; genus Eriocheir; species Eriocheir sinensis. The sequence continues at coordinate 91,757 of NW_026112023.1, forward strand.
ATACAAAATGCACATACAATAAGGTAAATTTGTATTGAAATAGATATGCAAAATACATATAAAATAATGTAAATTTGTTTCAAAATATATATACGAATACACATAAAATAACGTAGATTTCTATGAAAATACATATACAAAATACACATTAAATTATGTAAATACGTATAAAAAAATGTATACAAAATACACATAAAATAATGTAAATCCGTATAAATGTAAATAAACAATATAGCAATAATAGAATGTGTATTTGTATAAATATAAATATACAAAATGCACATAAAATAACGTAAATTTATATAAAACTATATACATAAAATAGCGCAAATTTCTTTAAAAATATATGTACAAAAAATGAACATTAAATAAATTTGCATAAAAATATATATACAAAACACACATTAGATAATGTAAATGAGTATAAAAATATGTATACAAAATACCTATGAAATAATTTAAAGTCGTATCGAGTTACATTAAGAAATACCAATCAAATAATGTAATTTTGGATGAAAATATATATACAAAATACACATAAAATAACCTAAATACAAATACAAATATACACATAAAATAATTTAAAATTGAATGAAATAAATATACAAAATAAACATAAAATAAGGTAAATTTGTAATGAAATATAAGAAAAAATACACATAAAATAATATAAATTTGTATGAAAATATATATACAAATACACATTAAATAACATGAATTTGTATAAAATTTGTATCAAAATATATACTTATACACACAATAAAATAACGTAATTTTTTTTTGAAAATGTATATACAAAATACACATAAAATAATTTAAATACGTAGAAAAATATATATACAAAAAACACATAAAATAATGTAAATATGTATGAAAATATATAAACAAATATACATAAAATAATATAAATTTGGATAAAATATATATACAAAATGAACATTAAATAAAGTAAATATGTATAAAAAAAATATATACAAAAAACACATAGAATAATGTTAAATCGTATCAAAATAAATAAAGAGAATATCAATAAAATAATGTAAATTTGTATGAAAATAAAGATGCAAAATATCCATATAATAACGCATATTTGCATAAAAATATATATACAAAAATACATATAAAATAATTAAATTTGTATTAAAATAAATATACAAAATGCACGTACAATAAAGTAAATTTGTATTGAAATAGATATGCAAAATACACATTAATAATGTAAATTTGTATCAAAATATATATACGAATACTCATAAAATAGAGTAAATTTCTATGAAAATATACATACAAAATAGATATACAAAATACACATATAACTAGTTAAATTTGTATTTAAATACATGTACAAAAAACACATAAAATAATGTAGATTTGTATGAAATGAAAACAAATACATTTTATATCAAATATATATACAAAATAAAAAATAAAAATAAAAATCATATCAAAATAAATACACAGAATATCAATAAAATAATGTAAATTTGTATGAAAATAAAGATGCAAAATACCCATAAATAAAGCATATTTTTATAAAAATACATATACAAAAATACACATAGATTAATCAAATTTGTATAAAAATTAATATACAAAATGCACATACAATAAGGTAAATTTGTATTGAAAAAATATGCAAAATACACATAATACTATGTAAATTTGTTTCAAAATATATATACGAATACACATAAAATAACGCAGATTTCAATAGAAATATATATACAAAATACACTTGAAATAATGTAAATACGTATAAAAATATATATACAAAATACACATTAAATAATGTTAATTCGTGTCAAAATAAATAAACAAAATATCATGAAAAGAATCTGTATTTGTATGAAAATAGATATACAAAATACACATAAAATAACCTAAATTTGTATAAAACCATAAACAAAAATACACAAAAATAATTTAAACTTGTATGAAAATAAATATACAAAAAACATATAAAATTAGGTAAATTTGTATTGAAATACATATACAAAATACACATAAGATAATGTAAATTTGAATGAAAATATATAAACATATAGGCTTAAAATAACTTAAATTTGTATCAAATTTATATACAAAAAACACATTAAATAATGTAAATATGTATAAAAAAAATATATACAAAACACAAATAAAATAATGTAAAATCGTATCAAAATAAATACAGAAAATATTAATAAAATAATGTCAATTTGTGTGAAAATTAAGATGCAAAATACCCATAAAATAACGCATTTTTTATAAAAATATATATACGAAAAAACATAAAATATTTGATTTTGTATTAAAATAAATAGATATACAAAATACACACAAAATAAGATGAATTTGAGTTGAAATATATATACAAAATACATAAAATAAAGTAAATTTGTATCAAAATATATATACAAATACACATATAATAACGTAAATTTGTATAAAAATATATGAACAAAATACACATTGAATAATATAAATATGTATAAAAAAATATGTACAAAATACACATATAATCATGTAATTCGTATCTAAATAAATAAACAAAATATCAATAAAATAATGTAAATTTCTATGAGAAAATATATACAAAATACACATAAATAACGCAAATATCAATAAAAATATATATTATATAATATATTTTTATACATATTTAAAACATTTAATGTATATTTTGTATATATATTTTATCCAAATTTACGTTATTTTATATGTATTTGTTTATATATTTTCATACAAATTTACATTATTTTATGTGAGTATTGTATATGTATTTCAATACAAATTTGCCTAACTTTATGTGTATTTTGCATATCTATTTTCAAAAAAATTTAATTATTTTTGTGTATTTTTGTATATATTTTTATACAAATTTTAGTTATTTTATTTGTTTTTTGTATATATATTTTCCTACAAATATACATTCTTTTATTGGAATTTTGTGTATTTAATTTTTTACGAATTTACATTATTTTATGTGTATTTTGTATATATATTTTTCTACATATTTAAATTATTTTATGTGTATTTTATATATACATTTTCATAAAAATTTACGTTATTTTATTGTGTGTATTCGTATATATTTTGAAACAAATTTTATACAAATTCATGTTATTTTATGTGTACTTGTATATATATTTTCATACAAATTTATATTATTTTATTTGTATTCTTACATATATTTTATTACAAATTTACCTTATTTTATGTTTATTTTGTATAATTATTTCATTTAATATAATCAAATTTAAATTTATTGTATATGCATTTTGTATATTAATTTTAATACAAATTTAATTATTCTATGTGTATTTTTCTATAAGTATTTTTATAAAAATATGCTTTATTTTATGGGTATTTTGCATCTTTATTTTCATACAAATTTACGTTATTTTATTGATATTCTGCTCATTCATTTTGATACGATTTGACATTATTCTATGTGTATTTTGTATATATTTTTCATACAAATTTACGTTATTTTATGTGTATTTGCTTATATATTTTGACACAAATTTGTATTTTATGTGTATTTGTATATATATTTTCATATAAATTTACATTATTTTATGTGTATTTTGTACATATATTTCATTACAAATTTACCTTATTTTATGTTTATTTTGTATGTGTATTTTGTACATTTATATTTATACAAATACACATTCTTTTATTGGTATTTTGTTTATTTATTTTGTTTCGAATTTACATTATTTTATGTGTATTTTGTATACATTTTTTTATACGTATTTACTTAATTTTATGTGTATTTTGTATATATATTTTTATAGAAATCTACGTTATTTTATGTGTATTCGTACATATATTTTGAAAAAAATTTACATTGTTTTATATGTACAATAAGGTAAATTTGTATTGAAATAGATATGCAAAATACATATAAAGCAATGTAAATTTGTTTCAAAATATGTATACGAATACACATAAAATAACGTAGATTTCTATAAAAATATATATACAAAATACACATAAAATGAAGTAAATACGTATAAAAAAATGTATACAAAATACACATAAAATAAAGTAAACTCGTATCAAAATAAATAAACAAAATACCAATAAAAGAATGTGTATTTGTATGAATATAAATATACAAAATACACATAAAATAACGTAAATTTATATAAAACTATATACAAAAATACACAGAAGTAGTTAAATTTGTATGAAAATATATACAAAATACACACAAAATAAGCTAAATTTGAATTGAAATATATATACAAAATACATGAAGTAAAGTAAATTTGTATCAAAATATTTATACAAATACACATATAATAACGTAAATTTGTATGAAAATATATAAACAAAATACACATTAAATAATGTAAATACGTATAAAAAAATGTGTACAAAATACACATATAATCATGTAATTCGTATCAAAATAAATAAACAAAATACCAATAAAATAATATAAATTAGTATGAGTAAACGTGTATAAATATAAATGTACAAAATACACGTACAAAATAAACATAAAATAAGGTAAATTTGTAATGAAATATATGTACAAAATACACATAAAATAATGTAAATTTATATGAAAATATATATACAAATACACATAAAATACCATGAATTTGTATAAAATTATATATTCAAAATAAATATTAAATAATGTAAATGCGAATAAAAATATATATAAAAAGTACATATAAAATAATGTAAATTCGTAACAATATAAATCAACAAAATACCAATAAAATAATATATATTTGAATGAAAATAGATTTACAAAATTCACATAACCTAACTAAAATTTGTATTGAAATATATACAAAAATACATATAAATAATTTGACTTTGTATGAAAATAGATATTCAAAATACACATAAAACTAGGTAAATTTCTTTTGAAATATATATACAAAATACCCATAAAATATTTTAAATTTGTGTCAAAATATATAAACAAATACACATAAAATTACGTAAATTTGTATGAAAAATATATACAAAATACACACAGAATAATGTCAAATCGTATCAAAATGAATGAGCAGAATATCAATAAAATAACGTAAATTTGTATGAAAATAAAGATGCAAAATACCCATAAAATAAAGCATATTTTTATAAAAATACATATACAAAAATACACATAGAATAATTAAATTTGTATTAAAATTAATATACAAAATGCATATACAATAAGGTAAATTTGTATTGAAAAAATATGCAAAATACACATAAAAGTGTAAATTTGTTTAAAAATCTATATACGAATACACATAATATAACGTAGATTTCTATAGAAATCTACGTTATATTATATATATACAAAATACACATTAAATAATTTAAATTCTCGTCAAAATAGATAAACAAAATATCAATAAAAGAATGTGTATTTGTATGAAATAGATATACAAAATACTCATAAAATAACCTAAGTTTGTATAAAACTATATAAAAAATACACAAAAATAATTTAAATTTGTATGAAAATAAATATACAAAATACACATAAAATTAGGTAAATTTGTATTGAAATACATATACAAAATACGCATAAAATATCGGAAATTTGAATGAAAATATGTAAACATATACACTTAAAATAACGTAAATTTGTATCAAATATATATACAAAATACTAATTAAATAATGTAAATATGTATAAAAAAATATATACAAAACACAAATAGAATAATGTAAAATCGTATGAAAATAAATACACAGAATATTAATTAAATAATGTAAATTTGTATGAAAATAAAGATGCAAAATAGCCATAAAATAACGCATTTTTTATAAAAATATATATACCAAAATACACATAAAATATTAAAATTTGAATTAAAATAGATATAAAAAATGCACATACTGTAAGGTAAATTTGAATTGAAATAGATATGCAAAATACATATAAAACAATGTAAATTTGTTTCAAAATATATATACGAATACACATAAAATAACGTTGATTTCTATAAAAATATATACAAAATACACATAAAATGAAGTAAATACGTATAAAAAAATGAATACAAAATACACATAAAAATCGTATCAAAATAAATAAACAAAATACCAGTATAAGAATGAGTATTTGAATAATATAAATATTCAAAATGCACATAAAATATCGTAAATTTGTATAAAACTATATACAAAAATACACAGAAGAAATACACATTCTTTTATTGGTATTTTGTTTATTTATTTTGTTTCGAATTTATATTATTTTATGTGTATTTTGTTTACATTTTTTTTATACGTATTTACCTAATTTTATGTTTATTTTGTATATATATTTTTATAGAAATCTACGTTATTTTATGTGTATTCGTATATATATTTTGAAACAAATTTACATTGTTTTATATGTATTTTTGCATATCTCTTTCAATAGAAGTTTAACTTATTGTATGTGCATTTTGTATATTTATTTCAATACAAATTTTAATATTTTATGTATTTGGTATATATTTTTTAGAAATGCTATTTGATGGGATTTTGCATCTTTTCAAAACAATTATTATTTTATTAATATTCGGTGTATTTATTTTGATACGATTTTACATTATTCTATTTGTTTTTTGTATATATATATTTTTTATACATATTTACATTATTTAATGTGTATCTTGCATATATATTTCATACAAAATTATTATCTATTATTTATTTTCATACAAATACACATTCTTTTCATGATATTTTGTTTATTTATTTTGACACGAATTTACATTACTTAATATGTATTTTATATATATTTTTTTATACGTATTTACATAATTTCATGTGTATTTTGTATATATTTTTCTATAGAAATCTACGTTATTTTATGTGTATTCGTATATATATTTTGAAACAAATTTACACTGTTTTATTTGTATTTTGCGTTTTTTTTCAATACAAATTTACCGTATTGTATGAGTGCATTTTGTATATTAATTTTAATACAAATTTAATTATTCTATATGTATTTTTGTATATGTATTTTTAAAAAAAAATATGCTTTATCTTATGGGTATTTTGCATCTTTATTTTCATACAAATTTAAATTATTTTATTGATATTCTGTGTACTTATTTTGATACGATTTTACATTATTCTATGTATAACAAAAATAAATACAGAATTCACAAAAATAGATATGCAAAATACATATAAACAATGTAAATTTGTTTCAAAATATATATACGAATACACATGAAATAAGGTAGATTTCTATAAAAATATATATACAAAATACACATAAAATTAAGTAAATACGTATGAAAAATTTATACAAAATACACATAAAATAATGTAAATTAGTATCAAAATAAATAAACAAAATACCAATAAAAGAATGTGTATTTGTATAAATATATATATACAAAATACACATTAAATAATATAAATTTATTTAAAACTATACAAAATACACATGAAATGATGTAAATACGTAAAAAAATATATATACAAAATACACATTAAATAATGTAAATTCGCGTCAAAATAAATAAACAAAATATCAATAAAAGAATGTGTATTTGTATGAAAATAGATATAGAAAATACACATAAAATAACCTAAATTTGTATCAAACTATATACAAAAATACACAAAAATATTTTAAATTTGTATGAAAATAAATATACAAAATACACATAAAATTAGGTAAATTTGTATTGAAATACATACACAAAATACACATAAAATAATGTAAATTTGAATGAAAATACATAAACAAATACACTTAAAATAACGTAAATTTGTATAAAAAAATATGTACAAAACAAAAATAGAATAATGTAAAATCGTATCAAAATAAATACACAGAATATTAATAAAATAATATAAATTTGTATGAAAATAAAGAAGCAAAATATCCATAAAATAATGCATTTTTTTTATTTATAAAAATATATATACCAAAATACTCATCAAAAAATTAAATTTGTATTAAAATAAATATACAAAAGACACATACAATAAGGTAAATTTGTATTGAAATAGATATGCAAAATACATATAAAACAATGTAAATTTGTTTCAAAATATATATACGAATACACATAAAATAACGTAGATTTCTATAAAAATATATATATAAAATACACATAAAATGAAGTAAATACGTATAAAAAAATGTATACAAAATACACATAAAATAATGTAAATTCGTATCAAAATAAATAAACAAAATATCAATAAAAGAATGTGTATTTGTATAAATATAAATATACAAAATACACATAAAATAACGTAAATTTATATAAAACTATATACAAAAATACACAGAAGTAATTAAATTTGTATGAAAATATATACAAAATACACACAAAATAAGCTAAATTTGAATTGAAATATATATACAAAATACATGAAATAAAGTAAATTTGTATCAAAATATTTATACAAATACACATATAATAACGTAAATTTGTATGAAAATATATAAACAAAATACACATTAAATAATGTAAATACGTATAAAAAATATGTACAAAATACATATATAATCATGTAATTCGTATCAAAATAAATAAACAAAATACCAATAAAATAATATAAATTTGTATGAGTAAACGTGTATGTTGCATATTTTTTCAATACAAATTTACCTTATTATATACGCATTTTGTATATTAATTTTAATACAAATTTAATTATTCGATGTGTATTTTTGTATCTGTATTTTTATAAACATATGCTTTATTTTTTGGGTATTTTGCATCTTTATTTTCATACAAATTTACATTATTTTATTGATATTCTGCTCATTCATTTTGATACGAATTAACATTATTCTATGTGTATTTTGTATATATTTTTCATACAAATTTACGTTATTTTATGTGAATTTGTTAATATATTTGACACAAATTTACAATATTTTATGGGTATTTTGTATATACATTTCAAAAGAAATTTACCTAGTTTTATGTGTATTTTGTATATCTATTTTCATACAAACTCAAATTATTTCAAGGTATTTTTGTATATATTTTAATACAATTTTTAGTTATGTTATGTGTATTTTGCAAATATATTTTCATTCAAATATATATTATTTTATTGGTGTTTTGTTGATTTATATTGATAAGAATTTACATTATTTTATATGTACTTTGTATATATATTTTATACGCTTTTACATTATTTAATATTTATTTTGAATATATATTTTATACAAATTCATGGTATTTTATGTGTATTTGTATATATATTTTTATATAAATTTACATTATTTTATGTGTATTTTGTACATATATTTTTACAAATCTACCTTATTTTATGTTTATTTTGAATGTATTTTGTATATTTATATTTATCCAAATACACATTCTTTTATTGGTATTTTGTTTATTTATTTTAATTCAATTTACATTATTTATGTGTATTTTGTATACATTTTTTTATACGTATTTACTTAATTTTATGTGTATTTTGTATATATATTTTTATAGAAATCTACGTTTTTTTATTTGTATTCGTATATATATTTTGAAACAAATTTACATTGTTTTATATGTATTTTTGCATATCTCTTTCAATACAAATTTACCTTATTGTATGTGCATTTTGTATATTTATTTAAACGCAAATTTAAATATTTTATGTGTATTTTGGTATATATATTTTTATAAGATTACGAAAATTTGAATAAAAATATATACAAAAAAACAAAAAAATAAATTTCAATTTGTATGAAAATAGATATACAAAATACACATATAATTAGTTAAATTTGTATTTAAATACATGTACGAAATACACATAAAATAATGTAAATTTGTATGAAATGAAAACAAATTCACATAAAATTCGCGTCAAAATAAATAAACAAAATATCAATAAAAGAATGTGTATTTGTATGAAAATAGATATTCAAAATACACATAAAATAACCAAGTTTGTATCAAACTATAAACAAAAATACACAAAAATATTTTAAATTTGTATGAAAATAAATATACAAAATACACATAAATTAGGTAAATTTTATTGAAATACATACACAAAATACACATAAAATAATGTAAATTTGAATGAAAATACATAAACAAATACACCTAAAATAACGTAAATTTGTATAAAAAAATATGTACAAAACACAAATAGAATAATGAAAAATCGTAATAAATTTGTATTAAAATAAATATACAAAAAACACTACAATAAGGTAAATTTGTATTGAAATAGATATGCAAAATACATATAAAACAATGTATATTTGTTTCAAAATATATATACGAATACACATAAAATAACGTTGATTTCTATAAAAATATATATACAAAATACACATATAGAGAAGTAAATACGTTAAAAAAATGTATACAAAATACACATAAAATAATGTAAATTCGTATCAAAATAAATAAACAAAATACCAATAAAAGAATGAGTATTTGTATAAATATAAATATACAAAATACACATAAAATAACGTAAATTTTATATAAAACTGTATACAAAAATACACGGAAGTATTTTAATTTGTATGAAAATAGATATACAAAATAAGGTAAATTCGTTTCAAATTCAATAAACAAAATTCAGATAAAAGAACGTATATTTGTAGAAAAAATAAATATACAAAATACACATAAAATAACGAAAATTTGTATGAAAATATATAAAAAAATAAACAAAAATAATTTCAATTTGTATGAAAATAAATAAAATTAGGTTAATTTGTATTGAAATACATATACAAAATACACATAAAATAATGTAAATTTGAAAGAAAATATATAAACAAATACACATATAATAACGTAAATTTGTATGAAATATATGTACAAAATACACATTAAATAATGTAAATATGTATAAAAAATATATACAAAACACAAATAGAATAATGTAAAATCGTATCAAAATATATACACAGAATATTAATAAAATAATGCAAATTTGTATGAAAATTAAGATGCAAAATACCTATAAAATAACGCATTTTTTATAAAATTATTGATACCAAAATACACATAAAATATTTCAATTTGTATTAAAATAAATATACAAAATGCACATACAATAAGGTAAATTTGTATTGAAATAGATATGCAAAATACATATAAAATAATGTAAATTTGTTTCAAAATATATATACGAATACACATAAAATAACGTAGATTTCTATAAAAATACATATACAAAATACATAAAATTAAGTAAATACGTATAAAAAAATGTATACAAAATACACATAAAATAATGTAAATTCGTATAAATGTAAATAAACAATATACCAATAGAAGAATGTGTATTTGTATAAATATAAATATTCAAAATGCACATAAAATAACGTAAATTTATATAAAACTATATACATAAAATAACGCAAATTTCTATAAAAAAATATGTACAAAAATGAACATAAAATAAATTTGCATAAAAATATATATACAAAACACACATTAGATAATGTAAATGAGTATAAAAATATGTATAGAAATAATCTAAATTCGTATCGAATTAAATTAAGAAAATACCAATAAAATAATGTAATTTTGGATGAAAATATATATATATATATATATATATATATATATATATATATATATATATATATATATATATATATATATATATATATATATATATATATATATATATATATATATATATATATATATATATATATATATATATATAATACACATAAAATAACCTAAATACAAATACAAATATACACATAAAATATTGTATTTTGTATATACATTTCAATTCAAATTTAGCTTATTTTATCTGTATTTTGTATATCTATTTTCATACGAATTTAATTACTTCTGTGTATTTTTGTATATAGTTTTATACAAATTTACGTTATTTTATGTGTATTTTGTACATTTATATTTATACAAATACATATTCTTTTATTGGTATTTTGTTTATTTATTTTGATACGAATTTACTTTATTTTATGTGTATAATGTATACATTTTCTTATACGTATTTACTTCATTTTATGTGTATTTTGTATATATATTTTTATACAAATCTACGTTATTTTATGTGTATACGTATATATATTTTGTAACAAATTTACATTGTTTTATATGTATTTTGCATATCTATTTCAATACAGATTTACCTTATTGTATATGTATTTTGTATATTTATTTTAATACAAATTCATTTTTTCATGTGTATTTTGGTATATATATTTTTATAAAAAAAAATGCGTTATTTAATAGGTATTTTGCATCTTTATTTTCATACAAATTTACATTGTTTTATTAATATTGTGTATTTATTTTGATACGATTTTACATTATTCTATTTGTTTTTGTATATATATTTTTTATACATATTTACATTATTTAATGTGTATTTTGTATATTTTAAAACAAATTTACGTTATTTTATGCGCATCTGTTAAAATATTTTGATACAAATTTACATTATTTTATGTATTTTGTATATATATTTCAATACAAATTTAGTTTATTTTATGTATATTTTGTATATCTATTTTCATTCGTATCAAAATAAATAAACAAAATAGCAATAAAATAATGTATATTTGTATGAGAAAAGATATACAAATACACATTAAATAACGCAAATTTCTAAAACAATATATGTACAAAAATGCACATAAAATAAAGTAAATTTGCATAAAAATACATATACAAAACACACATTAAATAATGTAAATGCGTACATAAAATAACCTAAATTTGTATAAAACTATATACAAAAATACACAAAAATATTTAAAATTTGTATGAAAAGAAATATACAAAATACACATAAAATTAGGTAAATTTGTATTGAAATACATATACAAAATACACATAAAATAATGTAAATTTGAATGAAAATATATAAACAAATACACTTAAAATAACGTAAATGTCTATAAAATATATATGCAATATGCACATTAAATAATGTAAATGTGTATAAAAAAATATATACAAAAAAGAAATAGAATAATGTAAAATCCTATCAATATAAATATCAATAAAATAATGTAAATTTGTATGAAAAGAAAGATCCAAAATTCCCATAAAATAGCGCATTTTTTATAAAAATATATGTAACAAAATACACATAAATTTTTTAAATTTTTATTGAAATAAATATACAAAATGCATATACAATAAGGTAAATATGTATAGAAAGAGATATTCAAAAATACATATCAAACAAAGTAAATTTGTTTCAAAATATATATACGAATACACATAAAATAACGTAGATTTCTATAGAAATATATATACAAAATACACTTGAAATTATGTAAATACGTATAAAAATATATATACAAAATACATATCTTGGTAAATTCGTGTCAAAATAAATAAACAAAATATCATGAAAAGAATTAGTATTTGTATGAAAATAAATAATAGATAATAAATTTGTATGAAATATATATGCAATATACACATTAAATAATGTAAATATGTATTTAAAAAATATATACAAAAAACAAATAGAATAATGTGAAATCGTATCAAAATAAATACACCGAATATTAATAAAATAACATAAATTTGTATGAAAATAAACATGGAAAATTCCCATCAAATAGCGCATTTCTTATAAAAATATATATACCAAAATACACATAAAATATTTAAATTTGTATTGAAATAAATATACAAAATGCACATACAATAAGGTAAACTTGTATTGAAAGAGATATGCAAAAATACATATAAAACAATGTAAATTTGTTTCAAAATACGAATACACATAAAATAACGAAGATTTCTATATAAATATATATACAAAATACACATAAAATTAAGTAAATACGTGTAACAATAGATATACAAAATACACATAGATTAATGTTAAATTGTTTAAAAAAAAATAAACAATATAAATAAAATAATGTAAATTTGTATGAAAATAAAAATGCAAAATACCCATAAAATAAAGCATATTTTTATAAAAATACATATACAAAAATACACATAGCATAATTAAATTTGTATTAAAATTAATATACAGAATGCATATACAATAAGGTAAATTTGTATTTAAAAAATATGCAAAATCCACATAAAACAGTGTAAATTTATTTCAAAATCTATATACGAATACTCATAAATCAACGTAGATTTCTATAGAAATATATATACAAAATACACATCAAATGATGTAAACACGTATAAAAATATATATATATATATATATATATATATATATATATATATATATATATATATATATATATATATATATATATATATATATATATATATATATATATATATATATATATATATATATATATATATATAAAATACACATTAAATAATGTAAATTCGCGTCAAAATAAATAAACAAAATATCAATAAAAGAATGTGTATCTGTATGAAAATAGATATACAATATACACATAAAATCACCTAAATTTGTATAAAACTATATACAAACATACACAAAAATAATTTTAATTTGTATGAAAATAAGTATACAAAATACACATAAAATTAGGTAAATTTGTATTGAAATACATTTACAAAATACACATAAAATAATGAAATTTGAATGAAAATATATAAACAAATACACTTAAAATAACGTATATTTGTATAAAATATATATAAAAAATACACATTAAATAATGTAAATATGTATAAAAAAATATATACAAAACACAAATAGAATAATATAAAATCGTATCAAAATAAATACACAGAATATTAATAAAATAATGTAAATTTGTATGAAAATTAAGATGCAAAATACCCATAAAATAACGCATTTTTTATAAAAATATATATACCAAGACACACATAAAATATTTGAATTTGTATTAAAATAAATATACAAAATGCACATACAATAAGGTAAATTTGTATTGAAATAGATATGCAAAATACATATAAAACCATGTAAAAAATTTTCAAAATATATATACGAATAAAAAAATAACGTAGATTTCTATGTAAATAAATATACAAAATACACATCAAATGAAGTAAATACGTATAAAAAAAGGTATACAAAATACACATAAAATAATGTAAACTCGTATGAAAATAAATAAACAAAATACTAATAAAAGAATGTGTATTGTATATATATAAATATACAAAATACAAATAAAATAACGTAAATTTATATAAAACTATATGCAAAAATACACAAAAGTAATTAAATTTGTGTGAAAATAGATATACAAAATACATGTGTATTTTGTATATTTATTTTCATACAAATTGAAATTGTTTTTGTTTATTTTTTTATATATTTTCATACAAATTTTCGTTATTTTATGTGTATTTTGTATATTTATTTTTTCTACAAATATACGTTCTTTTATCTGAATTTTGTTTATTGAATTTGAAACGAATTTACCTTATTTTGTATATCTATTTTCATACAAATTAAAATACTTCTGTGTATTTTTGTATATAGTTTTATATAAATTTACGTTATTTTATGTGTATTTTGTATATTTATATTTATACAAATACACATTCTTTTATTGGTATTTTGTATATTTATTTTGATGCGCATTTACATTATTTTTTATACGTATTTACTTCATTTTATGTGTATTTTGTATATATATTTTTATAGAAATCTACGTTATTTTATGTGTATTTGTATATTTATTTTGAAACAAATTTACATTGTTTTATATGTATTTTGCATATCTATTTCAATACAAATTTACCTTATTGTATGTGTTTTTTATATATTTATTTTAATACAAATTTAATTTTTTATGTGTATTTTTGTATATATGGTAAGGTAAATTTGTATTGAAAGAGATATTCAAAAATACATATAAAACAATGTAAATTTGTTTCAAAATATATATACGAATACTCATAAAATAACGTAGATTTCTATAAAAATATATACAAAATACACATAAAATGAAGTAAATACATATAAAAAAATGAATACAAAATACACATAAAAATCGTATCAAAATAAATAAACAAAATACCAGTAAAAGAATGTGTATTTGTATAATTATAAATATACAAAATACACAAAAAATATCGTAAATTTGTATAAAACTATATACAAAAATACACAGAAGTAATTAAATTTGTATGAAAATATATATACAAAATACAGCTAAAATAAGCTAAATTTGAATTGAAATGTACATACAAAATACATAAAATAATGTAAATCTGTATCAAAATATTTATACAAATACATTTAATAAAGAAGATTTGTTTAAAAATATATAAACAAAATACACATTAAGTAATGTAAATACGTATAAAAAATATGTACAAAATACACATATAATCATGTAATTCGTATCAAAATAAATAAACAAAATAGCAATAAAATAATGTAAATTTGTATGAGAAAACATATACAAATAACGCAAATTTCTATAAAAATATATGTACAAAAATGCACATAAAATAAAGTAAATTTGCATAAAAATATATATACAAAACACACACTGAATAATGTAAATCCGTACATAAAATAACCTAAATTTGTATAAAACTATATACAAAAATACACAAAAATAATTTAAATTTGTTTGAAAAGAAATATACAAAACACACATAAAATTAGGTAAATTTGTATTGAAATACATATACAAAATACACATCAAATAATGTAAATTTGAATGAAAATATATAAACAAATACACTTAAAATAACGTAAATTTGTATAAAATATATATGCAAGATACACATTAAATAATGTAAATGTGTATAAAAAAATATATTCAAAAAACAAATAGAATAATGTAAAATCGTATCAAAATAAATACACAGAATATCAATAAAATAATGTAAATTTGTATGAAAATAAAGATGCAAAATTAGCAAAAATTATCGCATTTTTTATAAAAATATATTTACCAAAATACACATAAAATATTTAAATTTGTATTGAAATAAATATACAAAATGCATATACAGTAAGGTAAATTTGTATTGAAAGAGATATTCAAAAATACATATAAAACAATGTAAATTTGTTTCAAAATATATATACGAATACACATAAAATAAAGTAGATTTCTATAGAAATATATATGCAAAATACATATGAGATTATGTAAATACGTATAAAAATATATATACAAAATACATATCAAATAATGTAAATTCGTGTCAAAATAAATAAACAAAATATAATGAAAAGAATGTGTATTTGTATGAAAATAGATAATAGATAATAAATTTGTATAAAATATATATGCAAGATACACATTAAATAATGTAAATATGTATAAAAAGTATATACAAAAAACAAATAGAATAATGTAACATCGTATCAAAATAAATACACCGAATATTAATAAAATAATGTAAATTTGTATGAAAATAAAGATGCAAAATTCCCATAAAATAGCGCATTTCTTATCAAAATATATATACCAAAATACACATAAAATATTTAAATTAGCATTGAAATAAATATACAAAATGCACATACAATAAGGTAAATTTGTATTGAAAGAGATATGCAAATATGAAAAAATATGCAACATACACGTTTACTCATACAAATTTATATTATTTTATTGGTATTTTGTTTATTTATTTTGATACGAATTACATGATTATATGTGTATTTTGTACATATTTTTTTATACGTATTTACATTATTTAATGTGTATTTTGTTTACATATTTTCATACAAATTTACGTTATTATATGTGTATTTGTATAAATATTTTGATACAAATTTACTTTATTTCATGTATTTTGTATATATATTTCAATTCAAATTTAGCTTTTGTATATAGTTTTATATAAATTTACGTTATTTTATGTGTATTTTGTATATTTATATTTATACAAATACACATTCTTGTATTGGTATTTTGTTTATTTATTTTGATACGAATTTACATTATTTTATGTGTATTTTGTATACATTTTTTTATACGTATTTACTTCATTTTATGTGTATTTTGTATATATATTTTTATAGAAATCTACTTTATTTTATGTGTATTCGTATATATATTTTTAAACAAATTTACATTGTTTTATATGTATTTTGCATATCTATTTCAATACAAATTTACATTATTGTATGTGGATTTGTATATTTATTTTAATACAAATTTAATTTTTTGATGTGTATTTTGGTATATATATTTTTATAAATAAAAAAAATGCGTTATTTTATAGGTATTTTGCTTCTTTATTTTCATATAAATTTACATTATTTTATTAATATTCTGTGTATTTATTTTGATACGATTTTACATTATTCTATTTGTGTTTTGTACATATTTTTTTATACAAATTTACGTTATTTTAAGTGTATTTGTTTATGTATTTTCATTCAAATTTACATTATTTTATGTGTATTTTGTGTATGTATTTCAATACAAATTTACCTAATTTTATGTGTATTTTGTATATTTATTTTCATACAAATTTAAAATATTTTTGTGTATTTTTCTATATAGTTTGATACAAATTTAGGTTATTTTATGTGTATTTTGTATATCTATTTTCATACAAATACACATTCTTTTATTGATATTTTGTTTATTTATTTTGACGAGAATTTTATGTGAATTTGTTTTCATTTCATACAAATTTACATTATTTTATGTGTATTTTGTTCATGTATTTAAATACAAATTAAACTAATTATATGTGTATTTTGTATAATTATTTTCATACAAATTGAAATTTATTTTTTTGTTTTTTTGTATATATTTTTATTCAAATTTTCGTAATCTTATAAAAATATATATACCAAAATACACATAAAATATTTAAATTTGCATTGAAATAAATATACAAAATGCACATACAATAAGGTAAATTTGTATTGAAAGAGATATGCAAAAATACATATAAAACAATGTAAATTTTTTTCAAAATATATATGCGAATACAAATAAAAAAACGTAGATTTCTATAAAAATATATATACAAAATACACATAAAATTAAGTAAATACGTATAAAAAAATGTATACAAAATACACATAAAATAAGGTACATTCGAATTAAAATGAATAAACAAAATACCAATAAAAGAATGTGTATTTGGATAAATATAAATATACAAAATACACATACAAAATAAACATAAAATAAGGTAGATTTGTAATAAAATATATGTACAAAAGACACATAAAATAATGTAAATTTATATGAAAATATATATACAAATACACATAAAATACCATGAATTTGTATAAAAATATATATTCAAAAAAAATATTAAATAATGTAAAAGCGTATAAAAATATATATACAAAGTACATATAAAATAATGTAAATTCGTATCAATATAAATCAACAAAACACCAATAAAATAATATATATTTGAATGAAAATAAATTTACAAAATACACATAATATAACTAAAATTTGTATTAAAATATATACAAAAATACATAGAAATAATTTGAGTTTGTATGAAAATAGATATACAAAATACACATAAAACTAGGTAAATTTCTTTTGAAATGTATATACAAAATACCCATAAAATATTGTAAATTTGTGTCAAAATATATAAACAAATACACATAAAATTACTTAAAATAACGTAAATATGTATCAAATATATACAAAAAACACATTAAATAATGTAAATATGTATAAAAAAATATATACAAAACACAAATAAAATAATGTAAAATCGTATCAATATAAATACAGAAAATATTAATAAAATAATGTAAATTTGTATGAAAATTAAGATGCAAAATACCCATAAAATATTGTAAATTTGTGTCAAAATATATAAACAAATACACATAAAATAACGTAAATTTGTATGAAAAATATATACAAAATACACATAGAATAATGTCAATTCGTATCAAAATGAATGAGCAGAATATCAATAAAATAATGTAAATTTGTATGAAAATAAAGATGCAAAATGCCCAAAAAATAAATCATATGTTTATAAAAATACAGATACAAAAATACACATCGAATAATTAAATTTGTATTAAAATTAATATACAAAATGCGTATATAATAAGGTAAATTTGTATTGAAAAAATATGCAACATAAACGTTTACTCATACAAATTTATATTATTTTATTGGTATTTTGTTTATTTATTTTGATACGAATTACATGATTAAATGTGTATTTAGTACATATTTTTTTTATACGTATTTACATTATTTAATGTGTATTTTGTTTATATATTTTCATACAAATTTACGTTATTATATGTGTATTTGTATAAATATTTTGATACAAATTTACTTTATTTCATGTATTTTGTATATATATTTCAATTCAAATTTAGCTTATTTTGTGTGTATTTTGGATATATTTTCATACAAATTTAATTACTTCTGTGTATTTTTGTATATAGTTTTATATAAATTTACGTTATTTTATGTGTATTTTGTATATATATATTTATACAAATACACATTCTTTTATTGGTATTGTGTTTATTTATTTTGATACGAATTTACGTTATTTTATGTGTATGTTGTATACATTTTTTTATACGTATTTACTTCATTTTATGTGTATTTTGTATATATATTTTTTTATAGAAATCTACGTTATTTTATGTGTATTCGTATACATATCTTGAAACAAATTTACATTGCTTTATATGTATTTTGCATATCTATTTCAATACAAATTTTCCTTATTGTACATATAAAACAATGTAAATTTGTTTCAAAATATATGTACGAATACACATAAAATAACGTAGATTTCTATAAAAATATATATACAAAATACACATAAAATTAAGTAAATACGTATAAAAAAATGTAAACAAAATACACATAAAATAATGTAAATTCGAAACAAAATAAATAAACAAAATACCAATAAAAGAATGTGTATTTGTATAAATATAAATGTACAAAATTTACATACAAAATAAACATAAAATAAGGTAAATTTGTAATGAAATATATGTATAAAATACACATAAAATAATGTAAATTTATATGAAAATAAATATACAAATACACATAAAATACCATGAATCTGTATAAAATTATAGATTCAAAATAAATATTAAATAATGTAAATGCGTATTTTTTTTTTTTTTTACAGCAAAGGAGACAGCTCAAGGGCACAAAAAAGAAACATTAATAAAAAAAAAAAAAAGCCCGCTACTCGCTGCTCCTAAAAAGAATCCAAAGATGTGGCCGAAAGATAAGTCAGTTTCGGGAGGAGAGGTGTCCTGATACCCTCCTCTTGAAAGAGTTCAAGTCGTAGGCAGGAGGAAATACAGATGAAGGAAGATTGTTCCAGAGTTTACCAGCGTGAGGGATGAAAGAGTGAAGATGCTGGTTAACTCTTGCATAAGGGGTTTGGACAGTATAGGGATGAGCATGAGTAGAAAGTCGAGTGCAGCGGGGCCGCCGGAGGGGGGGAGGCATGCAGTTAGCAAGTTCAGAAGAGCAGTCAGCGTGGAAATATCGATAGAAGATAGAAAGAGAGGCAACATTGCGGCGGAATTTAAGAGGTAGAAGACTATCAGTATGAGGAGGAGAGCTGATGAGACGAAGAGCCTTTGCCTCCACTCTGTCCAGAAGAGCTGTGTGAGTGGAGCCCCCCCACACATGAGATGCATACTCCATACGAGGGCGGACAAGGCCCCTGTATATGGACAGCAACTGTGCAGGGGAGAAGAACTGGCGGAGACGGTACAGAACGCCCAGCCTCGAGGAAGCTGATTTAGTAAGAGATGAGATATGAAGTTTCCAGTTGAGATTTTGAGTTAAGGATAGACCGAGGATGTTTAGTGTTGAGGAAGGTGATAGCTGGGTGTTGTCAAAGAATAGGGATAGTTGTTTGGAAGATTGTGTCGAGTGGATAGGTGGAGAAACTGTGTTTTTGAGGCGTTGAAGGACACCAGGTTCTTCTTGCCCCAATCGGAAATAATAGTAAGGTCTGAGGCTAAGCGTTCTGCAGCCTCCAGCCTTGAGTCGTTAAGTTCCTGAAGGGTGGGTCTTCTATTAAAAGAAGTTGAATAATGCAGAGTGGAATCATCGGCGTAGGAATGGATAGGACAGTTCGTTTTGGAAAGAAGATCATCAATGAACAACAGAAAAGAGTGGGAGATAGGACAGAACCCTGTGGGACACCACTGTTAATAGATTTAGGGAAGAACAGTGACCGTCTACCACGGCAGAAATAGAACGGTCAGAAAGGAAACTGGAGATAAAGGTACAGAGAGAAGGATAGAAACCGTAGGAGGGTAGTTTAGAAAGCAAAGATTTGTGCCAGACCCTATCAAAAGCTTTTGATATGTCCAGCGCAATAGCAAAAGTTTCACCGAAACGGCTAAGAGAGGATGACCAAGAGTCAGTTAAGAAGGCTAGGAGATCACCAGTAGAACGCCCTTGCGGAACCCATACTGGCGATCAGATAGAAGGTCAGAAGTGGAAAGGTGCTTTTGAATCTTACGGTTAAGGATTGATTCAAAAGCTTTAGATAGACAAGAAAGTAAAGCAATAGGACGGTAGTTTGAGGGATTGGAGCGGTCACCCTTCTTAGGTACAGGCTGTGAAGGCATACTTCCAGCAAGAAGGAAAGGTAGATGTTGACAGGCAGAGGCGAAAGAGTTTGACCAGGCAGGGTGACAGCACGGAGGCACAGTTTTTAAGGACAATAGGAGGCACTCCATCAGGTCCATAAGCCTTCTGAGGATTGAGGCCAGAGAGGGCATAGAAAACATCATTTTGAAGAATTTTTATAACAGGCATAAAGGAGTCAGAGGGGGGATGAGTAGGAGGAATATGCCCAGAATCGTCCAGAGTGGAGTTTTAGAAAAGTTTGAGAGAAGAGTTCAGCCTTAGAGATAGATGAGACGGCAGTGTTGCCGTCAGGACTGAGGAGTGGAGGGAAAGATGAAGAAGTGAAGTTGGAGGAGATGATTTTGGCTAGATGCCAGAAGTCACGGGAAGAGTTAGAGAAAGCAAGGTTTTGACATTTTCTATTAATGAAAGAATTTTTGGTTAGTCGGAGAATAGATTTGGCACGATTTCGGGCAGAAATGTAAAGTTCATAATTAGCATTAGTTTGAAGGCTCTGGTATCTTTTGTGTTCTACCTCTCTATCATTGACAGCACGAGAACAAGCGTGATTAAACCAAGGCTTTTTAGCGTGAGGAGTAGAGAAAGAACGAGGAATGTATGCCTCCATTCCAGAGACAATCACCTCTGTGATGCGCTGAGCACACACAGAGGGGTCTCTATCCTGGAAGCAATAATCATTCCACGGGAAATCGGAAAAGTACATCCTCAGGTCGTCCCACCGAGCTGAAGCAAAATGCCAGAAGCATCGCCTCTTCGGTGGGTCCAGAGGATGTACAGGAGCGATAGGACAGGATGCAGAAATAAGATTGTGATCGGAGGAGCCCAACGGAGAGAACAGTTTGACAGAATAAGCAGAAGGGTTTGAGGTAAGGAAGAGGTCTAGAATGTTGGGCCGATCTCCAAGACGGTCAGGAATACGTGTAGGGTGCTGGACCAACTGCTCTAGGTCGTTGAGGATAGCAAAGTTGTAGGCTTGTTCACCAGGATGGTCAGTGAAAGAGGATGAAAGCCAAAGCTGGTGGTGAACATTGAAATCTCCTAGGATGGAGATTTCAGCGAAGGGAGAGTGGGTCAAGATGTGCTCCACTTTAGAATTCAAATAGTCAAAGAATTTTACATAGTTGGTAGAGTTAGGTGAGAGATAAACAGCACAGATGTATTTAGTAATAGAATGACAGTGAAGTCTTAACCAGATGGTGGAAAATTCAGAAGAGTCAAGGTCGTGGGCACGAGAGCAAGTGATGTCGTTGCGCACGTAGGCGCAACATCCAGCTTTGGATTGAAATTTAGGATAGAGATAGTAGGAGGGAACAGAGTAGAGATTGCTGTCAGTAGCCTCAGAAACCTGTGTTTCGGTAAGGAAGAGAAGGTGAGGTTTAGAGGAGGATATGTATATATATATATATATTATATATATACATATATATATATATATATATATATATATATATATATATATATATATATATATATATATATATATACATATATATATATATATATATATATATATATATATATATATATATATATATATATATATATATAGGAGGATATGTATATATATATATATATATATTGTATATATTATATATATACAAAGTACATATAAAATAATGTAAATTCGTATCAATATAAATCAACAAAATACCAATAAAATAATATATATTTGAATGAAAATAGATTTACAAAATACACATAACCTAACTAAAATTTGTATTGAAATATATACAAAAATACATATAAATAATTTGAGTTTGTTTGAAAATAGATATTCAAAATACACATAAAACTAGGTAAATTTCTTTTGAAATATATATACAAAATACCCATAAAATATTGTAAATTTGTGTCAAAATATATAAACAAATACACATAAAATAACGTAAATTTGTATGAAAAATATATACAAAATACACTTTAATACAAGTTCAAATATTTTATGTGTATTTTGGTATCAATAATTTTATAAAAAATGCGTTATTTTATAGGTATTTTGCATCTTAATTTTCATACAAATTTACATTATTTTATTAATATTCTGTGTATATATTTTGATACGATTTTACATTATTCTATTTGTGTTTTGTATATATTTTTTTATACATATTTACATTATTTAATGTGTATTTTGTATATATATTTCATACAAATTTACGTTATTATATGTGTATTTGTTTATATATTTTCTTGCAAATTTACATTATTTTATGTGTATTTTGTATATGTATTTCAATACAAATTAACCTAATTTTATGTGTATTTTTGTATATTTCTTTTCAGTCAAATTTAAATTATTTTTGTGTATTTTTGTATATAGTTTTATACAAATTTAGGTTATTTTACGTACGCATTTATATTATTTGATGTGTGTTTTGTATATATATTTTTATCCAAAGTTACTTTATTTTACGTTAATTTTTGGACATATATTTTTATAGAAATTAGCGTTATTTTATATGGATTTGTATATGTTTTCTCATACAAATTTACATTATTTTATTGCTATTTTGTTTATTTATTTTGATACGAATGAAAATAGATATACAAAATATACATAAAATAAACTAAATTTGTATTGAAATATATATACAAAATACATAAAATAATGTAAATTTGTATCAAAATATTTTAACAGATGCGAATAAAATAACGTAAATTTGTTTTAAAATATACAAAATACACATTAAATAATGTAAATTTGTATAAAAAAATATATACAAAAACAAATAGAATAATGTAAAATCGTATCAAAATAAATACACAGAATATTAATAAAACAATGTAAATTTGTATGAAAATAAAGATGCAAAATACCCATTAAATAACGCATTTTTTATAAAAATATATATACCAAAATACACATGAAAAAATTAATTTGTATTAAAATAAATATACAAAATACACATACAATAAGGTAAATCTGTATTGAAATAGATATGCAAAATACATATAAAACAATGTAAATTTGTTTCAAAATATATATACGAATACACATAAAATAACGTAGATTTGTATAAAAATATATATACAAAATACACATAAAATGAAGTAAATAGGTATAAGAAAATGTATACAAAATACACATAAAATAATGTAAATTCGTATCAAAATAAATAAACAAAATACCAATAAAAGAATGTGTATTTGTATAAATATAAATATACAAAATACACATAAAATAACGTAAATTTGTATAAAACTATACAAAAATACACAGAAGTAATTAAATTCGTATGAAAATAGATATACAAAATACAGATAAAATAAGCTAAATTTGAATTGAAATGTATATACAAAATACAATATTTTATGTGTATATTTGTATTTGTATTTAGGTTATTTTATGTGTATTTTGTATATATATTTTCATCTAAAATTACATTATTTTATTGGTATTTTCTTAATTTAATTCGATACGAATTTAGATTATTTCATAGGTATTTTCTATACATATTTTTATACTCATTTACATTATCTAATGTGTGTTTTGTATATATATTTTTATGCAAATTTATTTTACGTTCATTTTTGTGCATATATTTTATAGAAATTTGCGTTATTTTATGTATATAGTTTTATATAAATTTACGTTATTTAATGTGCATTTTGTATATTTATATTTATACAAATACACATTTTTTTATTGGTATATTGTTTATTTACATTTATACGAATTTACATTATTTTATGTGTATTTTGTATACATTTTTTTATACGTATTTACTTAATTTTATGTGTATTTTGTATATGTATTTTTATAGAAATCTACGTTATTTTATGTGTATTCGTATATATATTTTGAAACAAATTTACATTATTTTATATGTATTTTGCATATCTATTTCAATACAAATTTACCTTATTGTATGTGCATTTTGTATATTTATTTTAATACAAATTGAAATATTTTATGTGTATTTTGGTATCAATAATTAAATAAAAAATGCGTTATTTTATAGGTATTTTGCATCTTAATTTTCATACAAATTTGCATTATTTTATTAATATTCTGTGTATATATTTTGATACGATTTTACATTATTCTATTTGTGTTTTGTATATATTTTTTATACATATTTACATTATTTAATGTGTATTTTGTATATATATTTCATACAAATTTACGTTATTATATGTGTATTTGTTTATATATTTTTTCAAATTTACATTATTTATGTGTATTTTGTATATGTATTTCAATATAAATTAACCTAATTTTATTTGTATTTTTTATATTTTCATACAAATTTAAATTATTTTGCGTACTTTTGTATATATATTTTTATACAAATTTAGGTTATTTTTTTGTATATATATTTTATAGAAATTACGTTATTTTATATATATTTGTATATGTTTTCTACAAATTTACAGTATTGTATTGATATTTTGTTTATTTAGTTTGATACGAATTAATTTTGTTTATATATTTTAAACAAATTTACGTATTATATGTATTTTATAAATATTTTGATACAATTTTATTTATTTTATGTATTTTTGATATACATTTCAAATTTAGCTTATTTTATGTGTATTTTGTATATCTATTTTCATACAAATTTAAATACTTCTGTGGATTTTAGTATATAGTTTTATATAAATTTACGTTATTTTATGTGTATTTTGTATATTTATATTTATACAAATACACATTCTTTTATTAGTATTTTGTTTATTTATTTTGATACGAGTTTACATTATTTTATGTGTATTTTGTATACATTTTTTTATACGTATTTACTTCATTTGATGTGTATTTTGTATATATTTTTATAGAAATTACGTTATTTTATGTGTATTCGTATATATATTTTGAAACAAATTTACATTGTTTTATATGTATTTTGCATATCTATTTCAGTACAAATTTACCTTATTGTATGTGTTTTTTGTATATTTATTTTACAAATTAAGTTTTTCATGTGTATTTTGGTATATAGATTTAAAATAAAATGAGTTATTTAAGGGGTATTGTGCATCTTTCTTTTCATACAAATTTAAAGTGTTGTATTAATATTCTGTGGATTTATTGTGAGATTCTATTTGTGTTGTGTATATATTTTTTTATACATATTTACATTATTTAATGTATTTGTATATTTTAAAAAATTTACGTTATTTAATGCGCATCTGTATAAAATATTTGGTACAAATTTACATTATTTTATGTATTTTGTATATATATTTCAATACAAATTTAGTTTATTTTATGTACAATATTCATGTATATCTATTTTCATTCGTATCAAAATAAATAAACAAAATAGCAATAAAATAATGTAAATTTGTATGAGAAAACATATACAAATACACATAAAATAACGCAAATTTCTAAAAAAATATATATACAAAAATGCACATAAAATAAAGTAAATTTGCATAAAAATATATATACAAAACACACATTAAATAATGTAAATGCGTACATAAAATAACCTAAATTTGTATAAAACTATATACAAAAATACACAAAAATATTTAAAATTTGTATGAAAAGAAATATACAAAATACACATAAAATTAGGTAAATATGTATTGAAATACATATACAAAATACACATAAAATAATGTAAATTTGAATGAAAATATATAAACAAATACACTTAAAATAACGTAAATTTGTATAAAATATATATGCAAGATACACATTAAATAATGTAAATGTGTATAAAAAAATATATACAAAAAAGAAATAGAATAATGTAAAATCGTATCAATATAAATACACAGAATATCAATAAAATAATGTAAATTTGTATGAAAATAAAGATGCAAAATTCCCATAAAATATTGCATTTTTATAAAAATATATATACCAAAATACACATAAAATATTTAAATTTGTATTGAAATAAATATACAAAATGCATATACAATAAGGTAAATTTGTATTGAAATAGATATGCAAAATACATATAAAATAATGTAAATTTGTTTCAAAATATATATGCGAATACACATAAAATAACGTAGATTTCTATAAAATATATATACAAAATACATATGAAATTAAATAAATACGTATAAAATATATATACAAAATACACATAGAATAATGTAAAATTGTTCAAAATAAATAAACAGAATATAAATAAAATAATGTAAATTTGTATGAAAATAAAATGCAAAATACCCATAAAATAAAGCATATTTTATAAAATACATATACAAAATACACATAGCATAATTAAATTTGTATTAAAATAAATATACAAAATGCATATACAATAAGGTAAATTTGTATTGAAAAAATATGCAAAATACACATAAAACAGTGTAAATTTATTTCAAAATCTATATACGAACACTCAAAAATCTACGTAGAGTTCTATTGAAATATATATACAAAATACACATCAAATGATGTGTATATATAAAATACAAATTAAATAATGTAAATTTGCGTCAAAATAAATAAACAAAATATCAATAAAAGAATGTGTATTTGTATGAAAATAGATATACCATATACACATAAAATCACCTAAATTTGTATATAACTATATACAAAAATACACAAAAATAATTTTAATTTGCATGAAAATAAATATACAAAATACACATAAAATTAGGTAAATTTGTATTGAAATACATTTACAAAATACACATAAAATAATGTAAATTTGAATGAAAATATATAAACAAAGACACTTAAAATAACGTAGATTTGAATAAAATATATATAAAAAATACACATTAAATAATGTAAATATGTATAAAAAAATATACAAAGTACATACAAATAATGTAAAATCGTATCAAAATAAATACACAGAATATTAATAAAATAATGTAAA
This sequence comes from Eriocheir sinensis, assembly GCF_024679095.1. NCBI lineage: Eukaryota > Metazoa > Arthropoda > Malacostraca > Decapoda > Varunidae > Eriocheir > Eriocheir sinensis. Next base: position 120,995 of record NW_026112023.1, read on the forward strand.
TTTGTATGAAAATTAAATGCAAAATACACATAAAATAACGCATTTTTATTAAAAAATATATATACAAAATACATAGAAATATTTGAATTTGTATTAAAATAAATATACAAAATGCACATACATTAAGGTAAATTTGCATTGAAATAGATATGCAAAATACATATAAAACCATGTAAGTTTTTTTCAAAATATATATACGAATACACATAAAATAACGTAGATTTCTATGAAAATAAATATACAAAATACACATAAAATAAAGTAAATACGTATAAAAAATGTATACAAATAAACATAAAATAATGTAAATTTGTATCAAATAAATAAACAAAATACTAATAAAGAATGTGTATTATAAATATACATACAATAAATAAAATAATTAAATTTATATAAAATTATATGCAAAATACACATAATAATTAAATTTGTGTGAAAATAGATAAACAAAATACATGTGTATTTTGTATATTTATTTTCATACAAATTGAAATAATTTTGTTTATTTTTTTATATATTTTCATACAAATTCTCGTTATTTTATGTGTATTTTGTATATTTATTTTTTCTACAAATATACGTTCTTTTATCTGAATTTTGTTTATTGAATTTGAAACGAATTTAGTCTATTTATGTGTATTTTATATATCTATTTTCATACAAATTTAAACTACTTTTGTGTATTTTTGTAAATATTTTATATAAATTTACATTATTTTATTTGCATTTTGTATATATATTTTCATACATATCTTCGTTTATTGGTATTTTGTTTATTTATTTTGATAAGAATTTACATTATTTTATGTGTATTTTGTATATATATTTATATACGTATTTACATAAGTTTGAGTGTATTCTGTATACATATTTTTAAAGAAATTATTATTTTATGTGTATTCGAATATATATTTTGAAACAAATTTACATTGTTTTATAAGTATTTTGAATGTCTATTTCAATACAAATTTACCTTATTGTATGTGCATTTTGTATGTTTATTTTAATACAAATTTAATTTTTTTATGTGTATTTTGGTATATATATTTTTATATAAAAAAAATGCGTTATTTTATGGGTATTTTGCCTCTTTACATTTGCAAATTTACATTATTTTATTATTATTCTGTGTATTTTTTTTGATACGATTTTACATTATTCTATTTGTGTTTTGTATATATTTTTTTATACAAATTTACGTTATTTTAAGTGTATTTGTTTATATCTTTTCATTCAAATTTACATTATTTTATTTGTATTTTGTATATGTATTTCAATACAAATTTACCTAATTTTATGTGTATTTTGTATATTTATTTTCATACAAATTTAAAATATTTTTGTGTATATACAAAATATTTTAAATTTATTTTTGACACAAATTTAGGCTATTTTATGTGTATTTTGTATATCTATTTTCATACAAATACACATTCTTTTATTGATATTTTGTTTATTTATTTTGACGCGAATTTACAGTATTTAATGTGTATTTTGTAAATATATTTTTATACGTATTTACATCATTTCATGTGTATTTTGTATATATATTCCTATAGAAATCAACGTTATTTTATGTGTATTCGTATATATATTTTGAAACAAATTTACACTGTTTTATGTGTATTTTGCGTTTTTTTTCAATACAAATTTACCTTATTGTATGTGCATTTTGTATATTATTTTAATACAAATTTAATTATTCTATGTGTATTTTTGTATATGTATTTAAAAAAAAGTTTTATTTTATGGGTATTTTGCATCTTTATTTTCATACAAATTTAAATTATTTTATTGATATTCTGTGTACTTATTTTGATACGATTTTACATTATTCTATGTATAACAAAAATAAATACAGAATACACAAAAATAGATATGCAAAATACATATAAACAATGTAAATTTGTTTCAAAATATATATACGAATACACATGAAATAAGGTAGATTTCTATAAAAATATATATACAAAATACACATAAAATTAAATAAATACGTATAAAAAATGTATACAAAAAACACATAAAATAATGTAAATTAGTATCAAAATAAATAAACAAAATACCAATAAAAGAATGTGTATTTGTATAAATATATATATATATATATATATATATATATATATATATATATATATATATATATATATATATATATATATATATATATATATATATATATATATATACAAAATACACATTAAATAATATAAATTTGTTTAAAATTATACAAAATACACATGAAATGATGTAAATACGTATAAAAATATATATACAAAATACACATTAAATAATGTAAATTCGCGTCAAAATAAATAAACAAAATATCAATAAAAGAATGTGTATTTGTATGAAAATAGATATACAAAATAGACATAAAATAACCTAAATTTGTATCAAACTATATACAAAATTACAGAAAAATATTTTAAATTTGTATGAAAATAAATACACAAAATACACATAAAATTAAGTAAATTTGTATTGAAATACATACACAAAATAGACATAAAATAATGTAAATTTGAATGAAAATACATAAATAAATACACTTAAAATAACGTAAATTTGTATAAAAAAATATGTTCAAAACACAAATAGAATAATGTAAAATCGTATCAAAATAAATACACAGAATATAAATAAAATAATGTAAATTTGTATGAAAATAAAGAAGCAAAATACCCATAAAATAACGCATTTTTTTTATTTATAAATATATATATACCAAAATACGCATCAAAAAATTAAATTTGTATTAAAATAAATATACAAAAAACACATACAATAAAGTAAATTTGTATTGAAATAAATATGCAAAATACATATAAAACAATGTAAATTTGTTTCAATATATATATACGAATACACATAAAATAACGTAGATTTCTATAAAAATACATATACAAAATACACATAATATTAAGTAAATACGTATAAAAAAATGTATACAAAATACACATAAAATAATGTAAATTTGTATAAATGTAAATAAACAATGTACCAATAAAAGAATGTGTATTTGTATAAATATAAATATACAAAATGCACATAAAATAACGTAAATTTATATAAAACTATATACATAAAATAACGCAAATTTCTATAAAAATATATGTACAAAAATGAACATAAAATAAATTTGCATAAAAATATATATACAAAACACACTTTAGATAATGTAAATGAGTATAAAAATATGTATACAAAATACCTATGAAATAATCTAAATTCGTATCGAATTAAATTAAGAAAATACCAATAAAATAATGTAATTTTGGATGAAAATATATATACAAAATACACATAAAATAACCTAAATACAAATACAAATATACACATAAAATAATTTAAAATTGAATGAAATAAATATACAAAATAAACATAAAATAAGGTAACCTAAAGATAACCTAAGATAACCTAAATACAAATACAAAAATACACATTAAATAATTTAAAATTGAATGAAATAAATATACAAAATAAACATAAAATAAGGTAAATTTGTAATAAAATATATGTAAGAATACACAAAATAAAATAAATTTGTATGAAAATATATATACAAATACACATAAAATAACATGAATTTGTATAAAAAAAAATTTCAAAATATATACGAATACACACAATAAAATAACGTCAATTTTTATGAAAATGTATATATAAAATACACATAAAATAATTTAAATACGTACAAAAATATATATACAAAATACACATAAAATAATGTAAATTCGTAAAAATTAAATACACAAAATTCCAATAAAAGAATATATATTTGTAGGAAAATATATATACAAAAACAAATAAAATAACTAAAATTTGTATAAAATATATAAAATACACAAAAATAATTTAAATTTGTTTGAAAATAGATATGCAAAATACACATAAAGTTAGGCAAATTTGTATTGAAATACATATACAAAACTCACATAAAATAATGTAAATTTGTATGAAAATATATAAACATATAAAATAACGTAAATTTGGATAAAATATATATACAAAATATACATTAAATATTTTAAATATGTATAAAAATATATTATATTATATATATTTTTATTGATATTTGCGTTATTTATATGTATTTTGTATATGTTTTCTCATAGAAATTTACATTATTTAATTGGTATTTTGTCTATTTATTTTGATACGAATTACATCATTATTTGTGTATTTTGTACAATTTTTTTATACGTATTTACATTATTTAATGTGTATTTTGTTTATATATTTTTATACATATTTACGTTATTATATGTGTATTTGTATAAGGATTTTGATACAAATTTACATTATTTTATGTATTTTGTATATATATTTCAATTCAAATTTAGCTTATTTTATGTGTATTTTGTATATCTATTTATTTTAATACAAAATCAAATATTTTATGTTTTTTCGTATATATATTTTTATAAAAAATGCGTTATTTTATGGGTATTTTGCATCTTAATTTTCATACAAATTTACATTATTTTATTAATATTTTCTGTATTTATTTTGATACGATTTTACATTATTTTATTTGTGTTTTGTATATATTTTTTTTATACATATTTACATTATTTAATGTGTTATTCGTATATATATTTGATACAAATTTTCGTTATTTCAAGTCTATATGTTTATATATTTTCATTCAAATTTACATTATTTTATATGTATTTTGTAAATGTATTTCAATACAAATTTACCTAATTTTATATGTTTTTTGTATATTTATTTTCATACAAGTTTAAATTATTTTTGTGTATTTTTGTTTATAGTTGTATACAAATTTAGGTTATTTTATGTGTATTTTGTATATCTATTTTCATACAAATACACATTCCTTTCATGGTATTTTGTTTATTTATTTTGACACGAATTAACATTATTTAATGTGTATTTTGTATATATATTTTTATACGTATTTACATTATTTCAAGTGTATTTTGTATATATATTTCTATAGAAATCTGCGTTATTTTATGTGTATTAGTATATATATTTTGAAACAAATTTACATTGTTTTATGTGTATTTTGCATATTTTTTCCATACAAATTTACCTTATTGTATGTGCATTTTGTATATTAATTTTAATACAAATTTGATTAATCTATGTGTATTTTTGTATATGTATTTTTATAAAAATATGCTTTATTTTATGGGTATTTTGCATCTTTATTTTCATACAAATTTACATTATTTTATTGATACTCTGTGTATTTATTTTGATATGATTTTACATTATTCTATGTGTATTTTGTATATATATTTTATATAAAATGTATTTGTTTTCATTTCATACAAATCTACATTATTTTATGTGTTTTTTGTACATGTATTTAAATACAAATTTAAGTAGTTATGTGTATTTTGTATATCTATTTTGTATGTATATTTTCATAGAAATTTACTCTATTTTATGAGTATTCATATATATATTTTGATACAAATTTACATTATTAATGTGTATTTTGCATATCTATTTCAATACAAAATTACTTTATTGTACGTGCATTTTGTATATTTATTTTAATACAAATTTAATTATTTTATATGTATTTTTGTATATATATTTTTATGCAAATATGCGTTATTATATGGATATTTTGCATCTTTATTTTCATACAAATTTACATTATTTTATTGATATTCTCTTTATTTATTTTGATACGATTTAACATTATTCTATGTGTTTTTTGTATATATTTTTTTTATACATATTTACATTATTTAATGTTCATTTTGTATATATATTTTATCCAAATTTACATTATTTTATGTGTATTTGTTTATATATTTTCATACATATTTACATTATTTTATGTGTTTTTTGTATATATATTTTTCTACGTATTTAAATTATTTTATGTGTATTGTATATATTTTTCATACAAATTTACGTTATTTTATGTATATTTGTTTATATATTTTGACACAAATTTACAATATTTTATGGGTATTTTGTATATATATTTCAAAAGAAATTTACCTAGTTTTATGTGTATTTTGAAAATCTATTTTCATACAAACTCAAATTTTTTTATGTATTTTTGTATATATTTCAATACAAATTTTAGTTATGTTATGTGTATTTTGTAAATCTATTTTCATTCAAATATATATTATTTTATTGGTATTTTGTTGATTTATATTGATACGAATTTACATTATTTTATATGTACTTTTTATATATATTTTTATACGCATTTACATTATTTAATATTTATTTTGAATATATAATTTTATACAAATTCATGGTATTTTATGTGTATTTGTATATATATTTTCATATAAATTTACATTATTTTATGTGTATTTTGTACATATATTTCATTACAAATTTACTTTATTTTATGTTTATTTTGTATGTGTATTTTGTACATTTATATTTATACAAATACACATTCTTTTATTGATATTTTGTTTATTTATTTTGTATCGAATTTATATTATTTTATGTGTATTTTGTTTACATTTTTTTATACGTATTTACCTAATTTTATGTGTATTTTGTAGATATATTTTTATAGAAATCTACGTTATTTTATGTGTATTCGTATACATATTTTGAAACAAATTTACATTGTTGTATATGTATTTTTGCATATCTCTTTCAATAGAAGTTTACCTTATTGTATGTGCATTTTGTATATTTATTTCAATACAAATTTAAATATTTTATGTGTATTTTGGTATATATATTTTTATAAGAAATGCGCTATTTGATGGGAATTTTGCATCTTTATTTTCATACAAATTTACATTATTTTATTAATATTCGGTGTATTTATTTTGATACGATGTTACTTTATTCTATTTGTTTTTTGTATATACTTTTTTTATACATATTTACATTATTTAAGGTGTATCTTGCATATATATTTCATACAAATTTATTATTATTATTTATTTTCATACAATACACATTTTTCATGATATTGTGTTTGTTATTTTGTATATATTTATATTTTATACATATTTATATTATATATATATATATATATATATATATATATATATATATATATATATATATATATATATATATATATATATATATATATATATATATATATATATATATATATATATATATATATATATATATATATATATATATATATATATATATATATATATATATTTTTTATACGTATTTACATAATTTCATGTGTATTTCGTATATATATTTCTATAGAAATCTACGTTATTTTATGGGTATTCGTATATATATTTTGAAACAAATTTACACTGTTTTATTTGTATTTTGCGTTTTATTTTTTAATACAAATTTACCTTATTGTATGTGTGCATTTTGTATATTAATTTTAATACAAATTTAATTATTCTATGTGTATTTTTGTATATGTATTTAAAAAAAAAATGCTTTATCTTATGGGTATTTTGCATCTTTATTTTTTTACAAATTAAAATTATTTTATTGATATTCTGTGTTCTTATTTTGATACGATTTTACATTATTCTATGTATAACAAAAATATATACAGAATACACAAAAATAGATATGCAAAATACATATAAAGAATGTAAATTTGTTTCAAAATATATATACGAATACACATGAAATAAGGTAGATTTCTATAAAAATATATGTAGAAAATACACATAAAATTAAGTAAATACGTATAAAAAATGTATACAAAATACATATAAAATAATGTTAATTAGTATTAAAATAAATAAACAAAATACCAATAAAAGAATGTGTATTTGTATAAATATGTATATACAAAATACACATTAAATAATATAAATTTGTTTAAAACTATACAAAATACACATGAAATGATGTAAATACGTATAAAAATATATATAAAAAATACACATTAAATAATGTAAATTCGCGTCAAAATAAATAAACAAAATATCAATAAAAGAATGTGTATTTGTATGAAAATATATATACAAAATACACATAAAATAACCTAAATTTGTATCAAACTATATACAAAAATACACAAAAATATTTTAAATTTGTATGAAAATAAATATACAAAATACACATAAAATTAGGTAAATTTGTATTGAAATACATACACAAAATACACATAAAATAATGTAAATTTGAATGAAGATACATAAACAAATACACTTAAAATAACGTAAATTTGTATAAAAAAATATGTACAAAACACAAATAGAATAATGTAAAATCGTATCAAAATAAATACACAGAATATTAATAAAATAATGTAAATTTGTATGAAAATAAAGAGGCAAAATACCCATAAAATAACGCATTTTTTTAATTTATAAAAATATATATACCAAAATACACATCAAAAAATTAAATTTGTATTAAAATAAATATACAAAAAACACATACAATAAGGTAAATTTGTATTGAAATAGATATGCAAAATACATATAAAACAATGTAAATTTGTTTCAAAATATATATACGAATACACAAAATAACGAAGATTTCTAAAAAAAATATATATACAAAATACACATAAAATGAAGTAAATACGTATAAAAAAATGTATACAAAATACACATAAAATAATGTAAATTCGTATCAAAATAAATAAACAAAAAACCAATAAAAGAATGTGAATTTGTATAAATATAAATATACAAAATACACATAAAATAACGTAAATTTATATAAAACTATATACAAAAATACACAGAAGTAATTAAATTTGTATGAAAATATATACAAAATACACACAAAATAAGCTAAATTTGAATTGAAATGTACATATAAAATACTTAAAATAATGTAAATCTGTATCAAAATATTTATACAAATACACATATAATAACGTAAATTTGTATGAAAATATATAAACAAAATACACATTAAATAATGTAAATACGTATAAAAAAATATGTACAAAATACACATATAAACATGTAATTCGTATCAAAATAAATAAACAAAATACCAATATAATAATATAAATTTGTATGAGTAAACGTGTATGTTGCATATTTTTTCAATCCAAATTTACATTATTATATACGCATTTTGTATATTAATTTTAATTCAATTTTAATTATTCGATGTGTATTTTTGTATCTGTATTTTTATAAACATATGCTTTATTTTTTGGGTATTTTGCATCTTTATTTTAATACAAATTTACATTATTTTATTGATATTCTGCTCATTCATTTTGATACGAATTGACATTATTCTATGTGTATTTTGTATATATTTTTCATACAAATTTACGTTATTTTATGTGTATTTGTTTATATATTTTGACACAAATTTACAATATTTTATGGCTATTTTGTATATATATTTCAAAAGAAATTTACCTAGTTTTATGTGTATTTTGTATATCTATTTTCATACAAACTCAAATTATTTCTATGTATTTTTGTATATATTTTAATACAAATTTTAGTTTTGTTATGTGTATTTTGTAAATTTATTTTCATTCAAATATATATTATTTTATTGGTGTTTTGTTGATTTATATTGATGAATTTACATTATTTTATATGTACTTTGTCTATATATTTTATACGCTTTTACATTATTTAATATTTATTTTGAATATATATTTTTATACAAATTCATGGTATTTTATGTGTATTTGTATATATTTTCATATAAATTTACATTATTTTATGTGTATTTTGTACATATATTTCATTACAAATCTACCTTATTTTATGTTTATTTTGTATGTGTATTTTGTATATTTATATTTATCCAAATACACATTCTTTTATTGGTATTTTGTTTATTTATTTTAATTCGAATTTACATTATTTTATGTGTATTTGGATACATTTTTTTATACGTATTTACTTAATTTTATGTGTATTTTGTATATATATTTTTATAGAAATCTACTTTTTTTTATTTGTATTCGTATATATATTTTGAAACAAATTTACATTGTTTTATATGTATTTTTGCATATCTCTTTCAATACAAATTTACCTTATTGTATAAGCATTTTGTATTTTTATTTCAGTGCAAATTGAAATATTTTATGAGTATTTTGGTATATATATTTTTATAAGAAATGCGCTGTTTTATCGGAATTTTGCATCTTTATTTTCATACAAATTTACATTATTTTATTAATATTCGGTGTATTTATTTTGATACGATGTTACATTATTCTATTTGTTTTTTGTATATACTTTTTTATACATATCTACATTATTTAAGGTGTATCTTGCATATATATTTAATACAAATTTATTATCTATTATCTATTTTCATACAAATACACATTCTTTTCATGATATTTTGTTTATTTATTTTTTTGGAATTTACATTATTTGATATGTATTTTGTATATATATTTTTATACGTATTTACATAATTTCATATGTATTTTGTATATATATTTCTATAGAAATCTACTTTATTTTATGTGTATTCGTATATATATTTTAAAACAAATTTACATTGTTTTATATGTATTTTTTAATATCTCTTTCAATAAAAATTTAAATTACTTTATATTCATTTTGTATATTTATTTCTATACAAATTTAAATATTTTTGTGTATTTTGGTAAATATATTTTATAAAAATGCAATAATTTTGAATTTTGCATCTTTATTTTCATATAAATTTACATTATTTTATTGATATTCTGTGTATTTATTTTGATACGATTTTACATTATTCTATTTGTTTTTTGTATATATTTTTATATGTATATATTATTTAATGTGTATTTTGCATATATATTTTATACAAATTTACGTTATTTTAAGTGTTTTTGTTTATATATTTTCATTCAAATTTACATTATTTGATGTGTATTTTGTATATGTATTTCAATACAAATTTACCTAATTTTATGTGTATTTTGTATATTTCTTTTCAAACAAATTTAAATTATTTTTGTGTATTTTTGTATATAGTTTTATACAAATTTAGGCTATTTTATGTACGGATTTACATTATTTAGTGTGTGTTTTGTATATATATTTTTATGCAAATTTACTTTATTTTATGTGCATTTTTGTACATATATTTTTATAGAAATTTGCGTTATTTGTATATGTTTTCTCATCCAAATTTACATTATTTTATTGCTATTTTGTTTATTTATTTTGATACGAATTACATGATTATATGTGTATTTTGTACATATTTTTTATACGTATTTACATTACTTAATGTGTATTCTGTTTATATATTTTTAAACAAATCTACGTTATTATATGTATTTGTATAAATATTTTGATACAGATTTACACTATTTTATGTATTTTGTATGTACATTTCAATTCAAATTTAGCTTATTTTAGCTGTATTTTGTATATATATTTTCATACAAATTTAATTACTTCTGTGTATTTTTGTATATAGTTTTATACAAATTTACGATATTTTTTGTGTATTTTGTATATTTATATTTATACAAATACACATTCTTTTACTGGTATTTTGTTTATTTATTTTGATACGATTTTTATGTGTATTTTGTATTCATTTTTTTATACGTATTTACTTCATTTTATGTGTATTTTGTATATATTTTTATAGAAATCTACGTTATTTTATGTGTATTCGTATATATATTTTGAAACAAATTTACATTGTTTTATATGTATTTTGCATATTTATTTCAATACAAATTTACCTTATAGTATGTGCATTTTTTATATTTATTTTAATACAAATTTTAATATTTATGTGTATTTTGGTATATATATTTTTATAAAAAATGCGTTATTTTATGGCTATTTTGCATCTTTTTTTTTTATATACAAATTTACATTATTTTATTAATATTCTGTTTATTTATTGTTGATACGATTTTACATTATTCTATTTGTGTTAAAATTATTTTATTGATATTCTGTGTTCTTATTTTGATACGATTTTACATTATTCTATGTATAACAAAAATATATACAGAATACACAAAAATAGATATGCAAAATACATATAAAGAATGTAAATTTGTTTCAAAATATATATACGAATACACATGAAATAAGGTAGATTTCTATAAAAATATATGTAGAAAATACACATAAAATTAAGTAAATACGTATAAAAAATGTATACAAAATACATATAAAATAATGTTAATTAGTATTAAAATAAATAAACAAAATACCAATAAAAGAATGTGTATTTGTATAAATATGTATATACAAAATACACATTAAATAATATAAATTTGTTTAAAACTATACAAAATACACATGAAATGATGTAAATACGTATAAAAATATATATAAAAAATACACATTAAATAATGTAAATTCGCGTCAAAATAAATAAACAAAATATCAATAAAAGAATGTGTATTTGTATGAAAATAGATATACAAAATACACATAAAATAACCTAAATTTGTATTAAACTATATACAAAAATACACAAAAATATTTTAAATTTGTATGAAAATAAATATACAAAATACACATAAAATTAGGTAAATTTGTATTGAAATACATACACAAAATACACATAAAATAATGTAAATTTGAATGAAGATACATAAACAAATACACTTAAAATAACGTAAATTTGTATAAAAAAAATATGTACAAAACACAAATAGAATAATGTAAAATCGTATCAAAATAAATACACAGAATATTAATAAAATAATGTAAATTTGTATGAAAATAATGAGGCAAAATACCCATAAAATAACGCATTTTTTTAATTTATAAAAATATATATACCAAAATACACATCAAAAAATTAAATTTGTATTAAAATAAATATACAAAAAACACATACAATAAGGTAAATTTGTATTGAAATAGATATGCAAAATACATATAAAACAATGTGAATTTGTTTCAAAATATATATACGAATACACAAAATAACGAAGATTTCTAAAAAAAATATATATACAAAATACACATAAAATGAAGTAAATACGTATAAAAAAATGTATACAAAATACACATAAAATAATGTAAATTCGTATCAAAATAAATAAACAAAAAAACAATAAAGAATGTGAATTTGTATAAATATAAATATACAAAATACACATAAAATAACGTAAATTTATATAAAACTATATACAAAAATACACAGAAGTAATTAAATTTGTATGAAAATATATACAAAATACACACAAAATAAGCTAAATTTGAATTGAAATGTACATTCAAAATACTTAAAATAATGTAAATCTGTATCAAAATATTTATACAAATACACATATAATAACGTAAATTTGTATGAAAATATATAAACAAAATACACATTAAATAATGTAAATACGTATAAAAAAATATGTACAAAATACACATATAAACATGTAATTCGTATCAAAATAAATAAACAAAATACCAATATAATAATATAAATTTGTATGAGTAAACGTGTATGTTGCATATTTTTTCAATCCAAATTTACATTATTATATACGCATTTTGTATATTAATTTTAATTCAATTTTAATTATTCGATGCGTATTTTTGTATCTGTATTTTTATAAACATATGCTTTATTTTTGGGGTATTTTGCATCTTTATTTTCATACAAATTTACATTATTTTATTGATATTCTGCTCATTCATTTTGATACGAATTGACATTATTCTATGTGTATTTTGTATATATATTTCATACAAATTTACGTTATTTTATGTGTATTTGTTTATATATTTTGACACAAATTTACAATATTTTATGGCTATTTTGTATATATATTTCAAAAGAAATTTACCTAGTTTTATGTGTATTTTGTATATCTATTTTCATACAAACTCAAATTATTTCTATGTATTTTTGTATATATTTTAATACAAATTTTAGTTTTGTTATGTGTATTTTGTAAATTTATTTTCATTCAAATATATATTATTTTATTGGTGTTTTGTTGATTTATATTGATACGAATTTACATTATTTTATATGTACTTTGTATATATATTTTTATACGCTTTTACATTATTTAATATTTATTTTGAATATATATTTTTATACAAATTCATGGTATTTTATGTGTATTTGTATATATATTTTCATATAAATTTACATTATTTTATGTGTATTTTGTACATATATTTCATTACAAATCTACCTTATTTTATGTTTATTTTGTATGTGTATTTTGTATATTTATATTTATCCAAATACACATTCTTTTATTGGTATTTTGTTTATTTATTTTAATTCGAATTTACATTATTTTATGTGTATTTGGATACATTTTTTTATACGTATTTACTTAATTTTATGTGTATTTTGTATATATATTTTTATAGAAATCTACTTTTTTTTATTTGTATTCGTATATATATTTTGAAACAAATTTACATTGTTTTATATGTATTTTTGCATATCTCTTTCAATACAAATTTACCTTATTGTATAAGCATTTTGTATTTTTATTTCAGTGCAAATTGAAATATTTTATGAGTATTTTGGTATATATATTTTTATAAGAAATGCGCTGTTTTATCGGAATTTTGCATCTTTATTTTCATACAAATTTACATTATTTTATTAATATTCGGTGTATTTATTTTGATACGATGTTACATTATTCTATTTGTTTTTTGTATATACTTTTTTATACATATCTACATTATTTAAGGTGTATCTTGCATATATATTTAATACAAATTTATTATCTATTATCTATTTTCATACAAATACACATTCTTTTCATGATATTTTGTTTATTTATTTTGGCACGAATTTACATTATTTGATATGTATTTTGTATATATATTTTTATACGTATTTACATAATTTCATATGTATTTTGTATATATATTTCTATAGAAATCTACTTTATTTTATGTGTATTCGTATATATATTTTAAAACAAATTTACATTGTTTTATATGTATTTTTTAATATCTCTTTCAATACAAATTTACCTTACTGTATATGCATTTTGTATATTTATTTCAATACAAATTTAAATATTTTTTGTGTATTTTGGTAAATATATTTTTATAAAAAATGCAATAATTTTTGGGAATTTTGCATCTTTATTTTCATACAAATCTACATTATTTTATTGATATTCTGTGTATTTATTTTGATACGATTTTACATTATTCTATTTGTTTTTTGTATATATTTTCTTTATACACATTTACATTATTTAATGTGTATCTTGCATATATATTTTATACAAATTTACGTTATTTTAAGTGTTTTTGTTTATATATTTTCATTCAAATTTACATTATTTGATGTGTATTTTGTATATGTATTTCAATACAAATTTACCTAATTTTATGTGTATTTTGTATATTTCTTTTCAAACAAATTTAAATTATTTTTGTGTATTTTTGTATATAGTTTTATAAAAATTTAGGATATGTTATATAAGGATTTACATTATTTAGTGATTGTTTTGTATATATATTTTTATGCAAATTTACTTTATTTTATGTGCATTTTTGTACATATATTTTTATAGAAATTTGCGTTATTTGTATATGTTTTCTCATCCAAATTTACATTATTTTATTGCTATTTTGTTTATTTATTTTGATACGAATTACATGATTATATGTGTATTTTGTACATATTTTTTATACGTATTTACATTACTTAATGTGTATTCTGTTTATATATTTTTAAACAAATCTACGTTATTATATGTATTTGTATAAATATTTTGATACAGATTTACACTATTTTATGTATTTTGTATGTACATTTCAATTCAAATTTAGCTTATTTTAGCTGTATTTTGTATATATATTTTCATACAAATTTAATTACTTCTGTGTATTTTTGTATATAGTTTTATACAAATTTACGATATTTTATGTGTATTTTGTATATTTATATTTATACAAATGCACATTCTTTTACTAATTTTGTTTATTTATTTTGATACGATTTTTATGTGTATTTTGTATTCATTTTTTTATACGTATTTACTTCATTTTATGTGTATTTTGTATATATTTTTATAGAAATCTACGTTATTTTATGTGTATTCGTATATATATTTTGAAACAAATTTACATTGTTTTATATGTATTTTGCATATTTATTTCAATACAAATTTACCTTATAGTATGTGCATTTTTTATATTTATTTTAATACAAATTTTAATATTTATGTGTATTTTGGTATATATATTTTTATAAAAAATGCGTTATTTTATGGCTATTTTGCATCTTTTTTTTTTATATACAAATTTACATTATTTTATTAATATTCTGTTTATTTATTGTTGATACGATTTTACATTATTCTATTTGTGTTAAAATTATTTTATTGATATTCTGTGTTCTTATTTTGATACGATTTTACATTATTCTATGTATAACAAAAATATATACAGAATACACAAAAATAGATATGCAAAATACATATAAAGAATGTAAATTTGTTTCAAAATATATATACGAATACACATGAAATAAGGTAGATTTCTATAAAAATATATGTAGAAAATACACATAAAATTAAGTAAATACGTATAAAAAATGTATACAAAATACATATAAAATAATGTTAATTAGTATTAAAATAAATAAACAAAATACCAATAAAAGAATGTGTATTTGTATAAATATATATATACAAAATACACATTAAATAATATAAATTTGTTTAAAACTATACAAAATACATGAAATGATGAAAATACATATAAAAATATATATAAAAATAACACATTAAATAATGTAAATTCGCGTCAAAATAAATAAACAAAATATCAATAAAAGAGTGTTTATTTGTATGAAAATTTAACAAATACACATAAAATAACATAAATTTGTATAAAACTATACACAAAAAATACACAAAAATAGTTTAAATTTGTATGTAAATAAATATACAAAATACATATAAAATTAAATAAATTTGTACTGAAATACATATACAAAATACACATAAAATAATATAAATTTGAATGAAAATATATAAACATATACACTTAAAATAACGTAAATTTGTATAAAAAATATACAAAACACAAATAGAATAATGTAAAATCGTATCAAAATAAATACACAGAATATTAATAAAATAATGTAAATTTGTATGAAAATAATGAGAAAATACCCATAAAATAACGCATTTTTTAATTTATAAAATATATATACCAAAATACACATCAAAAATTAAATTTGTATTAAAATAAATATACAAAAAACACATACAATAAATCAATTTGTATTGAAATAGATATGCAAATACATATAAAACAATGTGAATTTGTTTCAAAATATATATACGAATACACACAAAATAACGAAGATTTCTAAAAAAATATATACATAAAATACACATAACATTCAGTAATTCTTTATAAAAATGTATACAAAATACACATAAAATAATGTAAATTCGTATCAAAATAAATAAACAAAAAACCAATAAAAGAATGTGAATTTGTATAAATATAAATATACAAAATACACATAAAATAACGTAAATTTATATAAAACTATATACAAAAATACACAGAAGTAATTAAATTTGTATGAAAATATATACAAAATACACACAAAATAAGCTAAATTTGAATTGAAATGTACATATAAAATACTTAAAATAATGTAAATCTGTATCAAAATATTTATACAAATACACATATAATAACGTAAATTTGTATGAAAATATATAAACAAAATACACATTAAATAATGTAAATACGTATAAAAAAATATGTACAAAATACACATATAAACATGTAATTCGTATCAAAATAAATAAACAAAATACCAATATAATAATATAAATTTGTATGAGTAAACATTATTATGTATGTTGCATATTTTTTCAATCCAAATTTACATTATTATATACGCATTTTGTATATTAATTTTAATTCAATTTTAATTATTCGATGCGTATTTTTGTATCTGTATTTTTATAAACATATGCTTTATTTTTTGGGTATTTTGCATCTTTATTTTCATACAAATTTACATTATTTTATTGATATTCTGCTCATTCATTTTGATACGAATTGACATTATTCTATGTGTATTTTGTATATATTTTTCATACAAATTTACGTTATTTTATGTGTATTTGTTTATATATTTTGACACAAATTTACAATATTTTATGGCTATTTTGTATATATATTTCAAAAGAAATTTACCTAGTTTTATGTGTATTTTGTATATCTATTTTCATACAAACTCAAATTATTTCTATGTATTTTTGTATATATTTTAATACAATTTTTAGTTATGTTATGTGTATTTTGTAGATTTATTTTCATTCAAATATATATTATTTTATTGGTATTTTGTTGATTTATTTTGATACGAATTTACATTATTTTATATGTACTTTGTATATATATTTTATACGCTTTTACATTATTTAATATTTATTTTGAATATATATTTTTATACAAATTCATGGTATTTTATGTGTATTTGTATATATATTTTCATATAAATTTACATTATTTTATGTGTATTTTGTACATATATTTCATTACAAATTTACCTTATTTTATGCTTATTTTGTATATGTGTATTTTGTATATTTATATTTATCCAAATACACATTCTTTATTGGTATTTTGTTTATTTATTTTAATTCGAATTTACATTATTTTATGTGTATTTGGATACATTTTTTTATACGTATTTACTTAATTTTATGTGTATTTTGTATATATATTTTTATAGAAATCTACTTTTTTTTATTTGTATTCGTATATATATTTTGAAACAAATTTACATTTTTTTATTTGTATTTTGCATATCTCTTTCAATACAAATTTACCTTATTGTATAAGCATTTTGTATATTTATTTCAGTGCAAATTGAAATATTTTATATGTATTTTGTATATATATTTTTATAAGAAATGCGCTGTTTTATCGGAATTTTGCATCTTTATTTTCATACAAATTTACATTATTTTATTATTATTCTCTGTATTTATTTTGATACGATGTTACATTATTCTATTTGTTTTTTGTATATACTTTTTTATACATATTTACATTAATTAATGATTATCTTGAATATATATTTAATACAAATTAATAATCTATTAAATATTTTTATAAAAATAAACATTCTAATAATGATATTTTGTTTATTTATTTTGGCACAATTTACATTATTTGATATGTATTTTGTATATATATTTTATACGTATTTACATAATTTTATGTATTTTGTATATATATTTCTATAGAAATCTACTTTATTTTATGTGTATTTGTATATATATTTTAAAACAAATTTACATTGTTTTATATGTATTTTTTAATATCTCTTTCAATACAAATTTACCTTACTGTATATGCATTTTGTATATTTATTTCAATACAAATTTAAATATTTTTTGTGTATTTTGGTAAATATATTTTTATAAAAAATGCAATAATTTTTGGGAATTTTGCATCTTTATTTTCATACAAATCTACATTATTTTATTGATATTCTGTGTATTTATTTTGATACGATTTTACATTATTCTATTTGTTTTTTGTATATATTTTCTTTATACACATTTACATTATTTAATGTGTATCTTGCATATATATTTTATACAAATTTACGTTATTTTAAGTGTTTTTGTTTATATATTTTCATTCAAATTTACATTATTTGATGTGTATTTTGTATATGTATTTCAATACAAATTTACCTAATTTTATGTGTATTTTGTATATTTCTTTTCAAACAAATTTAAATTATTTTTGTGTATTTTTGTATATAGTTTTATACAAATTTAGGCTATTTTATGTACGGATTTACATTATTTAGTGTGTGTTTTGTATATATATTTTTATGCAAATTTACTTTATTTTATGTGCATTTTTGTACATATATTTTTATAGAAATTTGCGTTATTTGTATATGTTTTCTCATACAAATTTACATTACTTTATTGCTATTTTGTTTATTTATTTTGATACGAATTTCATGATTATATGTGTATTTTGTATATATTTTTTATACATATTTACATTACTTAATGTGTATTTTGTTTATATATTTTTAAACAAATCTACGTTATTATATGTATTTGTATAAATATTTTGATACAGATTTACATTATTTTATGTATTTTGTATGTACATTTCAATTCAAATTTAGCTTATTTTAGCTGTATTTTGTATATATATTTTCATACAAATTTAATTACTTCTGTGTATTTTTGTATATAGTTTTAGACAAATTTACGATATTTTTATATATTTGTATATTTATATTTATACATATATATATATCTTTACTATATTTTGTTTATTTATTTTGATATATATATATATATATATTTGTATTCATTTTTTTATACGTATTTACTTCATTTTATGTGTATTTTGTATATATTTTTATAGAAATCTACGTTATTTTATGTGTATTCGTATATATATTTTGAAACAAATTTACATTGTTTTATATGTATTTTGCATATTTATTTCAATACAAATTTACCTTATAGTATGTGCATTTTTTATATTTATTTTAATACAAATTTTAATATTTATGTGTATTTTGGTATATATATTTTTATAAAAAATGCGTTATTTTATGGCTATTTTGCATCTTTTTTTATATACAAATTTACATTATTTTATTAATATTCTGTTTATTTATTGTTGATACGATTTTACATTATTCTATTTGTGTTAAAATTATTTTATTGATATTCTGTGTTCTTATTTTGATACGATTTTACATTATTCTATGTATAACAAAAATATATACAGAATACACAAAAATAGATATGCAAAATACATATAAAGAATGTAAATTTGTTTCAAAATATATATACGAATACACATGAAATAAGGTAGATTTCTATAAAAATATATGTAGAAAATACACATAAAATTAAGTAAATACGTATAAAAAATGTATACAAAATACATATAAAATAATGTTAATTAGTATTAAAATAAATAAACAAAATACCAATAAAAGAATGTGTATTTGTATAAATATATACAAAATACATTAAATAATATAAATTTGTTTAAAACTATACAAAATACACATGAAATGATGTAAATACGTATAAAAATATATATAAAAATACACATTAAATAATGTAAATTCGCGTCAAAATAAATAAACAAAATATCAATAAAAGAATGTGTATTTGTATGAAAATATATATACAAAATACACATAAAATAACCTAAATTTGTATCAAACTATATACAAAAATACACAAAAATATTTTAAATTTGTACGAAAATAAATATACAAAATACACATAAAATTAGGTAAATTTGTATTGAAATACATACACAAAATACACATAAAATAATGTAAATTTGAATGAAAATACATAAACAAATACACTTAAAATAACGTAAATTTGTATAAAAAAATATGTACAAAACACAAATAGAATAATGTAAAATCGTATCAAAATAAATACACAGAATATTAATAAAATAATATAAATTTGTATGAAAATAAAGAAGCAAAATACCCATAAAATAACGCGTTTTTTTTTATTTATAAAAATATATATACCAAAATACACATAAAAAATTAAATTTGTATTAAAATAAATATACAAAAAACACATACAATAAGGTAAATTTGTATTGAAATAGATATGCAAAATACATATAAAACAATGTAAATTTGTTTCAAAATATATATACGAATACACAAAACAATAAAAGAATGTGAATTTGTATAAATATAAATATACAAAATACACATAAAATAACGTAAATTATATAAAATAAATAAACAAAAACAATAAAGAATTAAATTTGTATAAATATATACAAAATAGATATACAAAATACACACAAAATAAGCTAAATTTGAATTGAAATGTACATTCAAAATACTTAAAATAATGTAAATCTGTATCAAAATATTTATACAAATACACATATAATAACGTAAATTTGTATGAAAATATATAAACAAAATACACATTAAATAATGTAAATACGTATAAAAAAATATGTACAAAATACACATATAAACATGTAATTCGTATCAAAATAAATAAACAAAATACCAATATAATAATATAAATTTGTATGAGTAAACGTGTATGTTGCATATTTTTTCAATCCAAATTTACATTATTATATACGCATTTTGTATATTAATTTTAATTCAATTTTAATTATTCGATGTGTATTTTTGTATCTGTATTTTTATAAACATATGCTTTATTTTTTGGGTATTTTGCATCTTTATTTTCATACAAATTTACATTATTTTATTGATATTCTGCTCATTCATTTTGATACGAATTGACATTATTCTATGTGTATTTTGTATATATTTTTCATACAAATTTACGTTATTTTATGTGTATTTGTTTATATATTTTGACACAAATTTACAATATTTTATGGCTATTTTGTATATATATTTCAAAAGAAATTTACCTAGTTTTATGTGTATTTTGTATATCTATTTTCATACAAACTCAAATTATTTCTATGTATTTTTGTATATATTTTAATACAAATTTTAGTTTTGTTATGTGTATTTTGTAAATTTATTTTCATTCAAATATATATTATTTTATTGGTGTTTTGTTGATTTATATTGATACGAATTTACATTATTTTATATGTAATTTGTATATATATTTTTATACTCTTTAACATTATTTAATATTTATTTTGAATATATATTTTTATACAAATTCATGGTATTTTATGTGTATTTGTATATATATTTTCATATAAATTTACATTATTTTATGTGTATTTTGTACATATATTTCATTACAAATCTACCTTATTTTATGTTTATTTTGTATGTGTATTTTGTATATTTATATTTATCCAAATACACATTCTTTTATTGGTATTTTGTTTATTTATTTTAATTCGAATTTACATTATTTTATGTGTATTTTGTATACATTTTTTTATACGTATTTACTTAATTTTATGTGTATTTTGTATATATATTTTTATAGAAATCTACTTTTTTTATTTGTATTCGTATATATATTTTGAAACAAATATTCATTGTTTTATATGTATTTTTGCATATCTCTTTCAATACAAATTTACCTTATTGTATGAGCATTTTGTATTTTTATTTCAATGCAAATTGAAATATTTTATGTGTATTTTGGTATATATATTTTTATAAGAAATGCGCTGTTTTATGGGAATTTTGCATCTTTATTTTCATACAAATTTACATTATTTTATTAATATTCGGTGTATTTATTTTGATACGATGTTACTTTATTCTATTTGTTTTTTGTATATACTTTTTTATACATATTTACATTATTTAAGGTGTATCTTGCATATATATTTAATACAAATTTATTATCTATTATCTATTTTCATACAAATACACATTCTTTTCATGATATTTTGTTTATTTATTTTGGCACGAATTTACATTATTTGATATGTATTTTGTATATATATTTTTATACGTATTTACATAATTTCATATGTATTTTGTATATATATTTCTATAGAAATCTACTTTATTTTATGTGTATTCGTATATATATTTTAAAACAAATTTACATTGTTTTATATGTATTTTTTAATATCTCTTTCAATACAAATTTACCTTACTGTATATGCATTTTGTATATTTATTTCAATACAAATTTAAATATTTTATGTATATTTTGGTAAATATATTTTTATAAAAAATGCAATAATTTTTGGGAATTTTGCATCTTTATTTTCATACAAATTTACATTATTTTATTGATATTCTGTGTATTTATTTTGATACGATTTTACATTATTCTATTTGTTTTTTGTATATATTTTTTTATACACATTTACATTATTTAATGTGTATCTTGCATATATATTTTATACAAATTTACGTTATTTTAAGTGTTTTTGTTTATATATTTTCATTCAAATTTACATTATTTGATGTGTATTTTGTATATGTATTTCAATACAAATTTACCTAATTTTATGTGTATTTTGTATATTTCTTTTCAAACAAATTTAAATTATTATTGTGTATTTTTTTATATAGTTTCATACAAATTTAGGTTATTTGATGTACGGATTTACATTATTTAATGTGTGTTTTGTATATATATATTTTTATGCAAATTTACTTTATTTTATATGGATTTTTGTACATATATTTTTATAGAAATTTGCGTTATTTGTATATGTTTTCTCATACAAATTTACATTATTTTATTGCTATTTTGTTTATTTATTTTTATACGAGTTACATGATTATATGTGTATTTTGTACATATTTTTATACGTATTTACATTACTTAATGTGTATTCTGTTTATATATTTTAAAACAAATCTACGTTATTATATGTATTTGTATAAATATTTTGATACAGATTTACATTATTTTATGTATTTTGTATGTACATTTCAATTCAAATTTAGCTTATTTTAGCTGTATTTTGTATATATATTTTCATACAAATTTAATTACTTCTGTGTATTTTTGTATATAGTTTTATACAAATTTACGATATTTTTTGTGTATTTTGTATATTTATATTTATACAAATACACATTCTTTTACTGGTATTTTGTTTATTTATTTTGATACGATTTTTATGTGTATTTTGTATTCATTTTTTTATACGTATTTACTTCATTTTATGTGTATTTTGAATATATTTTTATAGATATCTACGTTATTTTATGTGTATTCGTATATATATTTTGAAACAAATTTACATTGTTTTATATGTATTTTTGAATATCTCTTTCAATACAAATTTACCTTACCATATATACCAAAATACACATAAAAAATTAAATTTGTATTAAAATAAATATATAAAAAACACATACAATAAGGTAAATTTGTATTGAAATAGATATGCAAAATACATATAAAAGAATGTAAATTTGTTTCAAAATATATATACGAATACACATAAAATAACGTAGATTTCTATAAAAATATATATACAAAATTCACATAAAATGAAGTAAATACGTATAAAAAAATGTATACAAAATACACATAAAATAATGTAAATTCGTATCAAAATAAATAAAAAATACCAATAAAAGAATGTGTATTTGTATAAATATAACTATACAAAATACACATAAAATAACGTAAATTTATATAAAACTATATACAAAAATACACAGAAGTATTTTAATTTGTATAAAAATAGATATACAAAATAAGGTAAATTCGTTTCAAACTCAATAAACAAAATTCAGATATAAGAACGTATATTTGTAGAAAAAATAAATATACAAAATACACATAAGATAACGAGAATTTGTGTGAAAATATATAAAAAAATAAACAAAAATAATTTCAATTTGTATGAAAATAAATATACAAAATACACATGTATTTTGTATATCTATTTTCACACAAATTTAATTACTTTTGTGTATTTTTGCATATAGTTTTATATAAATTTACGTTATTTTATTTGTATTTTGTATATTTATATTTATACAATACACATTCTTTTATTAGTATTTTCTTTATTTATTTTCATACGAGTTTACATTATTTTATGTGTATTTTGTATACCTTTTTTTATACGTATTTACTTAATTTTATGTGTGTTTTGTATATTTATTTTCATAGAAATCTACGTTATTTTATGTGTATTCGTATATATATTTTGAAAAAAATTTACATGGTTTTAAATGTATTTTGCATATCTATTTCAATACAAATTTACCTTATTGTATGTGCATTTTGTATATTTATTTTAATACAAATTCAAATATTTTATGTGTGTCTTGGTATATATATTTTTATAAAAAATGAGTTATTTTGTGGGTATTTTGCATCTTAATTTTCATACAAATTTACATTATTTTATTAATATTCTGTGTATTTATTTTGATACGATTTTATATTATTCTATTTGTGTTTTGTATATATTTTTTATACATATTTACATTATTTAATGTGTATTTTTTATATATATTTAATACAAATTTACGTTATTTTAAGTGTATTTGTTTATATATTTTCATTCAAATTTACATTATTTTATGTGTATTTTGTAAATGTATTTTTGTATATAGTTTTACACAAATTTAGGTGATTTTATGTGTATATTGTATATCTATTTTCATACAAATACACATTCTTTTATTGATATTTTGTTTATTTATTTTGACGCGAATTTACATTATTTAATGTGTATTTTATATAAATATATTTTTATACGTGTTTACATCATTTGATGTGTATTTTGTATATATATTTCTATAGAAATCTACGTTGACTTATGAGTATTCGTATATAGATTTTGAAATAAATTTACACTGTTTTATGTGTATTTTGCATATTTTTCAATACAAATTTACCTTATTGTATATGCATTTTGTATATTAATTTTAATACAAATTAAATTATGCTATATGTATTTTTGTATATGTATTTTTATAAAAATATGCTTTATTTTATGGGTATTTTGCATTTTTATTTTCATACAAGTTTACATTATTTTATTTATATTCTGTTTATTTTTTTTAAACAATTTTACATTATTCTATGTGTATTTTGTATATCTATTTTTATACGTATTTACTTAATTTTATGTGTATTTTGTATATATATTTATATAGAAATCTACGTTATTTTATGTGTATTCGTATATATATTTTGAAACAAATTTACATTGTTTTATATGTATTTTTGCATATCTCTTTCAATACAAGAATACCTTATTGTATGTGCATTTTGTATATTTATTTCAATACAAATTTAAATATTTTATGTGTATTTTGGTATATATATTTTTATAAGAAATGCGCTGTTTAATGGGAATTTTGCATCTTTATTTTCATACAAATTTACATTATTTTATTAATATTCGGTGTATTTTTTTGATACGATTTCACATTATTCTATTAGTTTTTTGTATATATATTTTTTTTATACATTTTTACATTATTTAATGTGTATCTTGCATATATATTTCATACAAATTTATTATCTATTATTTATTTTCATACAAATACACATTCTTTTCATGATATTTTGTTTATTTATTTTGACACGAATTTACCTAGATATGCATTTTGTATATATATTTTTATACGTATTTACATAATTTCATGGGTATTTTGTATATATATTTCTATAGAAATCTACCTTATTTTATGTGTATTCGTATATATATTTTGAAACAAATTTACTTTGTTTTATATGTATTTTTGAATATCTCTTTCAATACATATTTACCTTTCTGTATATGCATTTTGTATATTTATTTCAATACAAATTTAAATATTTTATGTGTATTTTGGTATATATATATTTTTTATAAAAAATGCGCTATTTTATGGGAATTTTGCATCTTTCTTTTTTTTATACAAATTTACATTATTTTATTGATATTCTGTGTATTTATATTGATAGGATTTTACATTATTCTATTTCTTTTTTGTATATATTTTTTTATACACATTTACATTATTTAATGTGTATCTTGCATATATATTTTATACGAATTTACGTTATTTTAAGTGTATTTGTTTATATATTTTCATTCAAATTTACATTATTTTATGTGTATTTTGTATATGTATTTCAATACAAATTTACCTAATTTTATGAGTATTTTGTATATTTCTTTTCATACAAATTTTAAATATTTTTGTGTATTTTGTATATAGTTTTATACAAATTTAGGTTATTTTATGTACGCATTTACATTATTTAATGTGTGTTTTGTATATATATTTTTATGCAAATTTACTTTATTTTATGTGCATTTTTGTACATATATTTTTTTAGAAATTTGCGTTATTTTATGTGTATTTGTATATGTTTTCTCATACAAATTTACATTATTTTATTGCTATTTTGTTTATTTATTTTGATACGAATGAAAATAGATATACAATATATACATAAAATAAACTAAATTTATATTGAAATATATATACAAAATACATAAAATAATGTAAATTTGTATCAAAATATTTTAAGAGATGCGCATAAAATAACGTAAATTTGTTTTAAAATATACAAAATACACATTAAATAATGTAAATATGTATAAAAAATATATACAAAACACAAATAGAATAATGTAAAATCGTATCAAAATAAATACACAGAATATTAATAAAACAAAGTAAATTTGTATGAAAATAAAGATGCAAAATACCCATTAAATAACGCATTTTTTATAAAAATATATATACCAAAATACACATGAAAAAAATAATTTGTATTAAAATAAATATACAAAATACACATACAATAAGGTAAATCTGTATTGAAATAGATATGCAAAATACATATAAAACAATGTAAATTTGTTTCAAAATATATATACGAATACACATAAAATAACGTATATTTGTATAAAAATATATATACAAAATACACATAAAATGAAGTGAATACGTATAAGAAAATGTATACAAAATACACATAAAATAATGTAAATTCGTATCAAAATAAATAAACAAAATACCAATAAAAGAATGTGTATATGTATAAATATAAATATACAAAATACACATAAAATAACGTAAATTTGTATAAAACTATATACAAAAATACACAGAAGTAATTAAATTCGTATGAAAATAGATATACAAAATACAGATAAAATAAGCTAAATCTGAATTGAAATGTATATACAAAATACATAAAATAATGTAAATTTGTATCAAAATATTTATAAAAATACATATAATAACGTAAATTTGTTTAAAAATATATAAACGAAATACAGATTAAGTAATGTAAATACGTATAAAAAATATGTACAAAATACACATATAATCATGTAATTCGTATCAAACTAAATAAACAAAATATCAATAAAATAATGTAAATTTGTATGAGAAAACATATACAAATACATAAAATAACGCTAATTTCTATAAAAATATATGTCCAAAAATGAACGTAAAATAAAGTAACTTTGGATAAAAATATATAAAGAAAACTCACATTAAATAATGTAAATGCGTACATAAAATAACCTAAATTTGTATAAAACTATATACAAAAATACATAAAAATAATTTAAATTTGTATGAAAAGAAATTTCTTTTCATACAAATTTAAATTATTTTTATGTATTTTTGTATATAGTTTTATACAAATTTAGGTTATTTTATGTACGCATTTACATTATTTAATGTGTGTTTTGTATATATATTTTTATCCAAAGTTACTTTATTTTACGTTCATTTTTGGACATATATTTTTATAGAAATTAGCGTTATTTTATATGTATTTGTATATACAAAATACACATAAAATTATGTTAATTTGTATTGATATACATATACAAAATACACATATAACAATGTAAATTTGAAAGAAAATATATGAACAAATACACATATAATAACGTAAATTTGTATGAAATATATATTCAAAATACACATTAAATAATGTAAATATGTATAAAAAAATATATACAAAACACAAATAGAATAATGTAAAATAGTATCAAAATATATACACAGAATATTAATAAAATAATGTAAATTTGTATGAAAATTAAGATGCAAAATACCTATAAAATAACGCATTTTTTATAAAATTATTGATACCAAAATACACATAAAATATTTGAATTTGTATTAAAATAAATATACAAAATGCACATACAATAAGGTAAATTTGTATTGAAATAGATATGCAAAATACATATAAAATAATGTAAATTTGTTTCAAAATATATACGAATACACAAAAAAATAACGTAGATTTCTATAAAAATACATATACAAAATACACATAATATTAAGTAAATACGAATAAAAAATGTATACAAAATACACATAAAATAATGTAAATTCGTATAAATATAAATAAACAATATACCAATAAAAGAATGTGTATTTGTATAAATATAAATATAAAAAATGCTCATAAAATAACGTAAATTTATATAAAACTATATACATAAAATAACGCAAATTTCTATAAAAATATATGTACAAAAATGAACTTAAAATAAATTTGCATAAAAATATATATACAAAACACACTTTAGATAATGTAAACGAGTATAAAAATATGTATACAAAATACCTATGAAATAATCTAAATTCGTATCGAATTAAATTAAGAAAATACCAATAAAATAATGTAATTTTGGATGAAAATATATATACAAAATACACATAAAATAACCTAAATACAAATACAAATATACACATAAAATAGTTTAAAATTGAATGAAATAAATATACAAAATAAACATAAAATAAGGTAACCTAAAGATAACCTAAGATAACCTAAATACAAATACAAAAATACACATTAAATAATTTAAAATATTTTTATACGTATTTACATAATTTCATATGTATTTTGTATATATATTTCTATAGAAATCTACTTTATTTTATGTGTATTCGTATATATATTTTGAAACAAATTTACATTGTTTTATATGTATTTTTGAATATCTCTTTCAATACAAATTTACCTTACTGTATATGCATTTTGTATATTTATTTCAATACAAATTTAAATATTTTATGTGTATTTTGGTAAATATATTTTTATAAAAAATGCGATAATTTTTGGGAATTTTGCATCTTTATTTTCATACAAATTTACATTATTTTATTGATATTCTGTGTATTTATTTTGATACGATTTTACATTATTCTATTTGTTTTTTGTATATATATTTTTTATACACATTTACATTATTTAATGTGTATCTTGCATATATATTTTATACAAATTTACGTTATTTTAAGTGTATTTGTTTATATATTTTCATCCAAATTTACATTATTTGATATGTATTTTGTATATGTATTTCAATACAAATTTACCTAATTTTATGTGTATTTTGTATATTTCTTTTCAAACAAATTTAAATTATTTTTGTGTATTTTTGTATATAGTTTTATACAAATTTAGGTTATTTTATGTACGCATTTACATTATTTAATGTGTGTTTTGTATATATATTTTTATGCAAATTTACTTTATTTTATGTGCATTTTTGTACATATATTTTTATAGAAATTTGCGTTATTTGTATATGTTTTCTCATACAAATTTACATTATTTTATTGCTATTTTGTTTATTTATTTTGATACGAATTACATGATTATATGTGTATTTTGTACATATTTTTATACGTATTTACATTACTTAATGTGTATTTTGTTTATATATTTTTAAACAAATCTACGTTATTATATGTATTTGTATAAATATTTTGATACAGATTTACATTATTTTATGTATTTTGTATGTACATTTCAATTCAAATTTAGCTTATTTTAGCTGTATTTTGTATATATATTTTCATACAAATTTAATTACTTCTGTGTATTTTTGTATATAGTTTTATACAAATTTACGATATTTTATGTGTATTTTGTATATTTATATTTATACAAATACACATTCTTTTAGTGGTATTTTGTTTATTTATCTTGATACGATTTTTATGTATATTTTGTATTCATTTTTTTATACGTATTTACTTCATTTTATGTGTATTTTGTATATATTTTTATAGAAATCTACGTTATTTTATGTGTATTCGTATATATATTTTGAAACAAATTTACATTGTTTTATATGTATTTTGCATATTTATTTCAATACAAATTTACCTTATAGTATGTGCATTTTTTATATTTATTTTAATACAAATTTTAATATTTTATGTGTATTTTGTTATATATATTTTTATAAAAAATGCGTTATTTTATGGCTATTTTGCATCTTTTTTTATATACAAATTTACATTATTTTATTAATATTCTGTTTATTTATTGTTGATACGATTTTACATTATTCTATTTGTGTTTTGTATATATTTTTTTATACATATTTACATTATTTAAGGTGTATTTTGTATATATATTTGATACAAATTTACGTTATTTTAAGTGTATATGTTTATATATTTTCATTCAAATTTCCATTATTTTATGTGTATTTTGTATATGTATTTCAATACAAATTTACCTAATTTTTTGTGTATTTTGTATATTTATTTTCATACAAATTTAAATTATTTTTGTGTATTTTTGTATATAGTTTTATTCAAACTTAGGTTATTTTATGAGTATTTTGTATATCTATTTTCATACAAATACGCATTCTTTTATTGATATTTTGTTTATCTATTTTGAGGTGAATTTAAATTATTTAATGTGTATTTTGTATATATATATTTTTATATGTATTTACATCATTTCATGTGTATTTTGTATATATATTTCTATAGAAATCTACGTTATTTTATGTGTATTCGTATATAGATTTTTAAACAAATTTACACTTTTTTGTGCATTTTGTATATTTTTTCAATACAAATTTACCTTATTGTACGTGCATTTTATATATTAATTTTAATACACATTTAATTATTCTATGTGTATTTTTGTATATTTATTTTTAAAAAAATATGCTTTATTTTATGGGTATTTTCATACAAAATTACATTATTTTATTGATATTCTGTGTATTTATTTTGATACGATTTTTACATTATTCTATGTATATTTTGTATATCTATTTTATACAAATGTACGTTATTTTATGTGAATTTTTCATTTCATACAAATTTACATTATTTTATGTGTATTTTGTACATGTATGTAAATACAAATTTAACTAATTATATGTGTATTTTGTATATCTATTTTCATACAAATTGAAATTTTTTTTTTGTTTTTTTGTATATAATTTTATTCAAATTTTCGTAATTTTATGTGTATTTTGTATATTTATTTTCCTACAAATATACGTTCTTTTATCGGAATTTTGTTTATTTATTTTGATACGAATTTTATTTTTTTTAGGTGTATTTGATATATATATATTTATACTTATTTACATAATTTTATATGTATTTTGAATATATATTATCATAGAAATTTACTCTATATGTTTATACAAAAAAACACAAAAATAATTTAAATTTGTATGAAAATAAATATACAAAATACACATAAAATTAGGTAAATTTGTATTGAAATACATAACAAAATACACTCAAAATAATGTAAATTTGAATGAAATTATATAAACAAATACACTTAAAATAACGTTAATTTGTATAAAATATATATAAAAAATACACATTAAATAATGAAAATATGTTTAAAAAATATATACAAAACACAAATAGTATAATATAAAATCGTATCAAAATATATACACAGAATATTAATAAAATAATGTACATTTGTATGAAAACTAAGATGCAAAACACCTATAAAATAACGCATTTTTTATAAAATTATATATACCAAAATACACATAAAATATTTGAATTTGTATTAAAATAAATATACAAAATGCAAATACAATAAGGTAAATTTGTATTGTAATAGATATGCAAAATACATATAAAACAATGTAAATTTGTTTCAAAATATATATACGAATGCACATAAAATAACGTAGATTTCTATAAATATATATATACAAAATACAAATAAAATTAAGTAAATACGAATCAAAAATGTATACAAAATACACATAAAATAATGTAAATTCGTATAAATATAAATAAACAAAATACCAATAGGAGAGTGTGTATTTGTATAAATATAAATATACAAAATGCACATAAAATAACGTAAATTTGTATAAAACTATATACAAAATTATACAGAAGTAATTAAATTTGTATGAAAATAGATATACAAAATACACACAAAATAAGCTAAATTTGAATTGAAATATATATACAAAATACATAAAATAAAGTAAGTTCGTTTCAAAATATTTTTAACAAATACACATATAATAACGTAAATTTGTAAAAAAATATAAACAAAATACACATTAAGTAATGTAAATACGTATAAAAAAAATATTTACAAAATACACAAATAATCAAGTCATTCGTATCAAAATAAATAAACAAAAAACTAATTAAATAAAGTAAATTTGTATGAGAAAACATATACAAAATACACATAAAATAACGTTTTAAGTTTCTATAAAAATATATGTACAAAAATGCACATAAAATTAGTTTGCATAAAAAAAATATATACAAAACACACATTAGATAATGTAAATGAGTATAAAAATATGTATACAAAATACCTATGAAATAATCTAAATTCGTATCGAGTTAAATTAAGAAAATAACAATAAAATAATGTAATTTTGGATGAAAATATATATAGAAAACACACATAAAATAACCTAAATACAAATACAAATATACACATTAAATAGTTTAAAATTGAATGAAATAAATATACAAAATAAACATAAAATAAGGTAAAATTGTAATAAAATATATGTAAGAATACACATAAAATAATATCAATTTGTATGAAAATATGTATACAAATACAAATAAAATAACATGAATTTGTATAAAATTTGTTTCAAAATATATACGAATACACACAATAAAATAACGCAAATTTTTATGAAAATGTATATATAAAATACACATAAAATAATTTAAATACGTAGAAAAATATATATTCAAAATACACATAAAATAATGTAAATTCGTAAAAAATTAAATACACAAAATTCCAATAAATGAATGTATATTTGTAGGAAAATATATATACAAAAAACAAATAAAATAACTAAAATTTGCATAAAAATATATACAAAAATACACAAAAATAATTTAAATTTGTTTGAAAATAGATATGCAAAATACACATAAAGTTAGGCAAATTTGTATTGAAATACATATACAAAACTCACATAAAATAATGTACATTTGTATGAAAATATATAAACAAATACATATAAAATAACGTAAATCTGGATAAAATATATATACAAAATATACATTAAATATTTTAAATATGTATAAAAATATATTATATTATATATTTTTATCGATATTTGCGTTATTTATGTGTATTTTGTATATGTTTTCTCATAGAAATTTACATTATTTTATTGGTATTTTGTCTATTTATTTTGATACGAATTACATGATTATTTGTGTATTTTGTACATTTTTTTTATACGTATTTACATTATTTAATGTGTATTATGTTTATATATTTTTATACAAATTTACGTTATTATATGTGTATTTGTATAAGTATTTTGATACAAATTTACATTATTTAAGTATTTTGTATTTATATTTCAATTCAAATTTAGCTTATTTTATCTGTATTTTGTATATCTATTTATTTTAATACAAAATCAAATATTTTATGTTTTTTCGTATATATATTTTATAAAAATGCGTTATTTATGGGTATTTTGCATCTTAATTTTCATACAAATTTACATTATTTTATTAATATTTTCTGTATTTATATTGATACGATTTTACATTATTTCATTTGTTTTTTGTATATAATTTTTTATACATATTTACATTATTTAATGTGTTTTTTGTATATATATTTGATACATATTTACGTTATTTTAAGTTATTTTATGTGTATTTGTTTATATATTTTGACACAAATTTACAATATTTTATGGGTATTTTGTATATATTTCAAAAGAAATTTACCTAGTTTTATGTGTATTTTGAATATCTATTTTCATACAAACTCAAATTATTTCTATGTATTTTTGTATATATTTTAATACAAATTTTAGTTATGTTATGTGTATTTTGTAAATTTATTTTCATTCAAATATATATTATTTTCTTGGTGTTTTGTTGATTTATATTGTTACGAATTAACATTATTATATATGTACTTTGTATATATATTTTTATACGCTTTTACATTATTTAATATTTATTTTGAATATATATTTTTATACAAATTCATGGTATTTTATGTGTATTTGTATATATATTTTCATATAAATTTACATTATTTTATGTGTATTTTGTACATATATTTTATTATAAATCTACCTTATTTTATGTTTATTTTGTTTATGTATTTTGTATATTTATATTTATCCAAATACACATTCTTTTATTGGTATTTTGTTTATTTATTTTAAATCGAGTTTACATTATTTTATGTGTATTTTGTATACATTTTTTTTTATACGTATTTACTTAATTTTATGTGTATTTTGTATATATATTTTTATAGAAATCTACGTTTTTTTATTTGTATTCGTTTATATATTTTGAAACAAATTTATATTGTTTTATATGTATTTTTGCATATCTCTTTCAATACAAATTTACCTTATTGTATGTGCATTTTGTATATTTATTTTAATACAAATTTAAATATTTTATGTGTATTTTGGTATATATATTTTTATAAGAAATGCGCTATTTTATGGGAATTTTGCATCTTTATTTTCATACAAATTTACATTATTATTTATTGTATGTGCATTTTGTATATTTATTTTAATACAAATTTAAATATTTTATGTGTATTTTGGTATATATATTTTTATAAGAAATGCGCTATTTTATGGGAATTTTGCATCTTTATTTTCATACAAATTTACATTATTTTATTTATTTACATTATTATTTATTGTATGTGCATTTTGTATATTTATTTTAATACAAATTTAAATATTTTATGTGTATTTTGGTATATATATTTTTATAAGAAATGCGCTATTTTATGGGAATTTTGCATCTTTATTTTCATACAAATTTACATTATTTATTTTGATACGATTTTACATTATTCTATATGTTTTTTGTATATACTTTTTTATACATATTTACATTATTTAATATGTATCTTGCATATATATTTTATACAAATTTATTATCTATTATCTATTTTCATACAAATACACATTCTTTTCATGATATTTTGTTTATTTATTTTGACATGAATTTACATTATTTGATATGTATTTTGTATATATATTTTTATACGTATTTACATAATTTCATATGTATTTTGTATATATATTTCTATAGAAATCTACTTTATTTTAAGTGTATTCGTATATATATTTTGAAACAAATTTACATTGTTTTATATGTATTTTTGAATATCTCTTTCAATACAAATTTACCTTACTGTATATGCATTTTGTATATTTATTTCAATACAAATTTAAATATTTTATGTGTATTTTGGTAAATATATTTTTATAAAAATTCGATAATTTATGGGAATTTTGCATCTTTATTTTCATACAAATTTACATTATTTTATTGATATTCTGTGTATTTATTTTGATACGATTTTACATTATTCTATTTGTTTTTTGTATATATATTTTTTATACACATTTACATTATTTAATGTGTATCTTGCATATATATTTTATACAAATTTACGTTATTTTAAGTGTATTTGTTTATATATTTTCATCCAAATTTACATTATTTGATGTGTATTTTGTATATGTATTTCAATACAAATTTACCTAATTTTATGTGTATTTTGTATTGAAATACATATACAAAATACACATAAAATAAGGTAAATTTGTATAGAAATACATATACATTATTTAATGTGTATTTTGTATATATATATATTTTTATACGTATTTACATCATTTCATGTGTATTTTGTATATATATTTTTTTTAGAAATCTACGTTATTTTATGTGTATTCGTATATAGATTTTAAAACAAATTTACACTTTTTTGTGCATTTTGTATATTTTTTCAATACAAATTTACCTTATTGTACGTGCATTTTGTATATTAATTTTAATACACATTTAATTATTCTATGTGTATTTTTGTATATATATTTTTAAAAAAATATGCTTTATTTTATGGGTATTTTCATACAAAATTACATTATTTTATTGATATTCTGTGTATTTATTTTGATACGATTTTACATTATTCTATGTATATTTTGTATATCTATTTTATACAAATGTACGTTATTTTATGTGAATTTTTCATTTCATACAAATTTACATTATTTTATGTGTATTTTGTACATGCATGTAAATACAAATTTAACTAATTATATGTGTATTTTGTATATCTATTTTCATACAAATTGAAATTTATTTTTGTTTTTGTTTTTTGTATATAATTTTATTCAAATTTTCGTAATTTATATATATATATATATATATATATATATATATATATATATATATATATATATATATATATATATATATATATATATATATATATATTTATATATATATATAAATATTTATATATATATATATATATATATATATATATATATATATATATATATATATATATATATATATATATTTATAATTATTTACATAATTTTATATGTATTTTGAATATATATTATCATAGAAATTTACTCTATATGTTTATACAAAAAAACACAAAAATAATTTAAATTTGTATGAAAATAAATATACAAAATACACATAAAATTAGGTAAATTTGTATTGAAATACATATACAAAATACACTTAAAATAATGTAAATTTGAATGAAATTATATAAACAAATACACTTAAAATAACGTTAATTTGTATAAAATATATATAAACAATACACATTAAATAATGAAAATATGTTTAAAAAATATATACAAAACACAAATAGTATAATATAAAATCGTATCAAAATATATACACAGAATATTAATAAAATAATGTACATTTGTATGAAAACTAAGATGCAAAATACCTATAAAATAACGCATTTTTTATAAAATTATATATACCAAAATACACATAAAATATTTGAATTTGTATTAAAATAAATATACAAAATGCAAATACAATAAGGTAAATTTGTATTGTAATAGATATGCAAAATACATATAAAACAATGTAAATTTGTTTCAAAATATATATACGAATGCACATAAAATAACGTAGATTTCTATAAATATATATATACAACATACAAATAAAATTAAGTAAATACGAATCAAAAATGTATACAAAATACACATAAAATAATGTAAATTCGTATAAATATAAATAAACAAAATACCAATAAGAGAGTGTGTATTTGTATAAATATAAATAATACAAAATGCACATAAAATAACGTAAATTTGTATAAACTATATACAAAAATACACAGAAGTAATTAAATTTGTATGAAAATAGATATACAAAATACACACAAAATAAGCTAAATTTGAATTGAAATATATATACAAAATACATAAAATAAAGTAAGTTCGTTTCAAAATATTTTTACAAATACACATATAATAACGTAAATTTGTAAAAATATAAACAAAATACACATTAAGTAATGTAAATACGTATAAAAAATATTTACAAAATACAATTAATCAAGTCATTCGTATCAAAATAAATAAACAAAAAACTAATTAAATAATGTAAATTTGTATGAGAAAACATATACAAAATACACATAAAATAACGTTATAAATTTCAATAAAAATATATGTACAAAAATGCACATAAAATTAGTTTGCATTAAAAAATATATACAAAACACACATTAGATAATGTAAATGAGTATAAAAATATGTATACAAAATACCTATGAAATAATCTAAATTGTATCGAGTTAAATTAAGAAAATAACAATAAAATAATGTATTTTGGATGAAAATATATATAGAAAACACACATAAAATAACCTAAATACAAATACAAATATACACATTAAATAATTTTAAATTGAATGAAATAAATATACAAAATAAACATAAAATAAGGTAAATTTGTAAAATATATGTAAGAATACACATAAAATAATACCAATTTGTATGAAAATATATACAAATACACATAAAATAACATGAATTTGTATAAAATTTGTTTCAAAATATACGAATACACACAATAAAATAACGTAAATTTTTATGAAAATGTATATATAAAATACACATTATATAATTAAATACGTAGAAAAATATATATACAAAATACACATAAAATAATGTAAATTCGTAAAAAATTAAATACACAAAATTCCAATAAAAGAATGTATATTTGTAGGAAAATACATATACAAA
Source organism: Eriocheir sinensis (assembly GCF_024679095.1). NCBI lineage: Eukaryota > Metazoa > Arthropoda > Malacostraca > Decapoda > Varunidae > Eriocheir > Eriocheir sinensis. Next base: position 160,609 of record NW_026112023.1, read on the forward strand.
AAACAAATTAAATAACTAAAATTTGTATTAAAATATATACAAAAATACACAAAAATAATTTAATTTTGTTTGAAAATAGATATGCAAAATACACATAAAGTTAAGCAAATTTGTATTGAAATACATATACAAAACTCACATAAAATAATGTAAATTTGTATGAAAATATATAACCAAATACATATAGAATAACGTAAATTTGGATAAAATATATATACAAAATATACATTAAATATTTTAAATATGTATAAAAATATATTATATATATTTTTATTGATATTTACGTTATTTATGTGTATTTTGTATATGTTTTCTCATAGAAATTTACATTATTTTATTGGTATTTTGTCTATTTATTTTGATACGAATTACATGATTATTTGTGTATTTTGTACATTTTTTTATACGTATTTACATTATTTAATGTGTATTATGTTTATATATTTTTATACAAATTTACGTTATTATATGTGTATTTGTATAAGTATTTTGATACAAATTTACATTATTTTATGTATTTTGTATTTATATTTCAATTCAAATTTAGCTTATTTTATGTGTATTTTGTATATCTATTTATTTTAATACAAAATCAAATATTTTATATTTTTTCGTATATATATTTTTATAAAAAATGCGTTATTTTATGGGTATTTTGCATCTTAATTTTCATACAAATTTACATTATTTTATTAATATTTTCTGTATTTATTTTGATACGATTTTACATTATTTTATTTGTGTTTTGTATATATTTTTTTATACATATTTACATTATTTAATGTGTTTTTGTATATATATTTGATACAAATTTACGTTATTTTAAGTCTATATGTTTATATATTTTTATTCAAATTTACATTATTTTATGTGTATTTTGTATATGTATTTCAATACAAATTTACCTAATTTTATATGTTTTTTGTATATTTATTTTCATACAAGTTTAAATTATTTTTCTGTATTTTTGTTTATAGTTTTATACAAATTTAGGTTATTTTATGTGTATTTTGTATATCTATTTTCATACAAATACACATTCTTTTCATGATATTTTGTTTATTTATTTTGACACGAATTAACATTATTTAATGTGTATTTGTATATATATTTTTATACGTATTTACATTATTTCAAGTGTATTTTGTATATATATTTCGAAAGAAATCTGCGTTATTTTATGTGTATTCGTATATATATTTTGAAACAAATTTACATTGTTTTATGTGTATTTTGCATATTTTTTCAATACAAATTTACCTTATTGTATGTGCATTTTGTATATTATTTTAATACAAATTTGATTAATCTATGTGTATTTTTGTATATGTATTTTTTATAAAAATATGCTTTATTTTATGGGTATTTTGCATCTTTATTTTCATAAAAATTTACATTATTTTATTGATATTCTGTGTATTTATTTTGATATGATTTTACATTATTCTATGTGTATTTTGTATATATATTTTATATAAAATGTATTTGTTTTTATTTTATGTGTTTTTTGTACATGTATTTAAATACAAATTTAACGAGTTATATGTGTATTTTCTATATCTATTTTGTATGTATATTTTCATAGAAATTTACTCTATTTTATGAGTATTCGTATATATATTTTGATACAAATTTACATTATTAATGTGTATTTTGCATATCTGTTTCAATACAAATTTACTTTATTGTACGTGCATTTTGTATATTTATTTTAATACAAATTTAATTATTTTATATGTATTTTTGTATATATATTTTTATGCAAATATGCGTTATTATATGGATATTTTGCATCTTTATTTTCATACAAATTTACATTATTTTATTGATATTCTCTATTTATTTTGATACGATATAACATTATTCTATGTGTTTTTTGTATATATTCTTTTTATACATATTTACATTATTTAATGTTCATTTTGTATATATATTTTATCCAAATTTACATTATTTTATGTGTATTTTTTATATATTTTCATACATATTTACATTATTTTATGTGTTTTTTGTATATATATTTTTCTACGTATTTAAATTACTTTATTTGTATTTTATATATACATTTTCATAAAAAAATTACGTTATTTTATTGTGTGTATAAGTATATATTTTGATACAAATTTTATACAAATTCATGTTATTTAATGTGTATTTGTATATATATTTTCCTACAAATTTATATTATTTTATGTGTATTTTTTAATATATTTCATTATAAATTTACCTTATTTTATGTTTATTTTGTATATTTATTTCATTCAATTTTAAATTATTTTATGTGTATATTTGTATTTGTATTTAGGTTATTTTATGTGTATTTTGTATATATATTTTCATCCAAAACTACATTGTTTGATTGGTATTTCTTAATTTAATTCGATACGAATTTAGATTATTTCATAGGTATTTTGTATACATATTTTTATACTCATTTACATTATCTGATGTGTGTTTTGTATATATATTTTTATGCAAATTTATTTAATGTTCATTTTTGTACATATATTTTTATAGAAATTTGCGTTATTTTATGTATTTAGTTTTATATAAATTTACGTTATTTTATGTGCATTTTGTATATTTATATTTATACAAATACACATTCTTTTATTGGTATATTGTTTATTTACACTTATACGAATTTACATTATTTTAAGTGTATTTTGTATACATTTTTTTATACGTATTTACTTAATTTTATGTGTATTTTGTATATGTATTTTTATAGAAATCTACGTTATTTTATGTGTATTCGTATATATATTTTGAAACAAATTTACATTATTTTATATGTATTTTGCATATCTATTTCAAAACAAATTTACCTTATTGTATGTGCATTTTGTATATTTATTTTAATACAAGTTCAAATATTTTATGTGTATTTTGGTATCAATAATTTTTAAAAAAATGCGTTATTTTATAGGTATTTTGCATCTTAATTTTCATTTTATATATACTTTGTATATATATTTTTATACGCTCTTACATTATTTAATATTTATTTTGAATATATATTTTTATACAAATTCATGGTATTTTATGTGTATTTGTATATATATTTTCATATAAATTTACATTATTGTATGTGTATTATGTACATATATTTTATTACAAATCTACCTTATTTTATGTTTATTTTGTATGTGTATTTTGTATATTTATATTTATCCAAATACACATCCTTTTATTAGTATTTTGTTTATTTATTTTAATTCGAATTTACATTATTTTATGTGTATTTTGTATACATTTTTTTATACGTATTTACTTAATTTTATGTGTATTTTGTATATATTTTTTTATAGAAATCTACGTTTTTTTATTTGTATTCGTATATATATTTTGAAACAAATTTACATTGTTTTATATGTATTTTTGCATATCTCTTTCAATACAAATTTACCTTATTGTATGTGCATTTTGTATATTTATTTCAAGCCAAAATTTAAATATTTTATGTGTATTTTGGTATATATATTTTTATAAAAAATGCGCTATTTTATGGGAATTTTGCATCTTTATTTTCATACAAATTTACATTATTTTATTAACATTCGGTGTATTTATTTTGATACGATGTTACATTATTCTATTTGTTTTTTGTATATACTTTTTTATACATATTTACATTATTTAATGTGTATCTTGCATATATATTTTATACAAATTTATTATCTATTGTCTATTTTCATACAAATACACATTCTTTTCATGATATTTTGTTTATTTATTTTGACACGAATTTACATTATTTGATATGTATTTTGTATATATATTTTTATACGTATTTACATAATTTCATATGTATTTTGTATATATATTTCTATAGAAATCTACTTTATTTTATGTGTATTCGTATATATATTTTGAAACAAATTTACATTGTTTTATATGTATTTTTGAATATCTCTTTCAATACAAATTTACCTTACTGTATATGCATTTTGTATATTTATTTCAATAAAAATTTCAATATTTTATGTGTATTTTGGTAAATATATTTTTATAAAAAATGCGATAATTTTTGGGAATTTTGCATCTTTATTTTCATACAAATTTACATTATTTTATTGATATTCTGTGTATTTATTTTGATACGATTTTACATTATTCTATTTGTTTTTTGTATATATATATTTTTTATACACATTTACATTATTTAATGTGTATCTTGCATATATATTTTATACAAATTTACGTTATTTTAAGTGTATTTGTTTATATATTTTTATTCAAATTTACATTATTTGATGTGTATTTTGTATATGTATTTCTATACAAATTTACCTAATTTTATGTGTATTTTGTATATTTCTTTTCAAACAAATTTAAATTATTTTTGTGTATTTTTGTATATAGTTTTATACAAATTTAGGTTATTTTATGTACGCATTTACATTATTTAGTGTGTGTTTTGTATATATATTTTTATGCAAATTTACTTTATTTTCTGTGCATTTTTGTACATATATTTTTATAGAAATTTGCGTTATTTGTATATGTTTTCTCATACAAATTTACATTATTTTATTGCTATTTTGTTTATTTATTTTGATACGAATTACATGATTATATGTGTATTTGGTACATATTTTTTATACGTATTTACATTACTTAATGTGTATTTTGTTTATATATTTTTAAACAAATCTACGTTATTATATGTATTTGTATAAATATTTTGATACAGATTTACATTATTTTATGTATTTTGTATGTACATTTCAATTCATATTTAGCTTATTTTAGCTGTATTTTGTATATATATTTTCATACAAATTTAATAACTTCTGTGTATTTTTGTATATAGTTTTATACAAATTTACGATATTTTATGTGTATTTTGTATATTTATATTTATACAAATACACTTTCTTTTACTGGTATTTTGTTTATTTATTTTGATACGATTTTTATGTGTATTTTGTATTCATTTTTTTATACGTATTTACTTCATTTTATGTGTATTTTGTATATATTTTTATAGAAATCAACGTTATTTTATGTGTATACGTATATATATTTTGAAACAAATTTACATTGTTTTATATGTATTTTGCATATCTATTTCAATACAAATTTACCTTACAGTATGTGCATTTTTATATTTATTTTAATACAAATTTTAATATTTTATGTGTATTTTGGTATATATATTTTTATAAAAAATGCGTTATTTTATGTCTATTTTGCATCTCTATTTTCATACAAATTTACATTATTTTATTAATATTCTGTGTATTTATTTTGATACGATTTTACATTATTCTATTTGTGTTTTGTATATATTTTTTTATACATATTTACATTATTTAATTAGTATTTTGTATATATATTTGATACAAATTTACGTTATTTTAAGTGTATATGTTTATATATTTTCATTCAAACTTCCATTATTTTATGTGTATTTTTTATATGTATTTCAATACAAATTTACCTAATTTTATGTGTATTTTGTATATTTATTTTCATACAAATTTAAATTATTTTTGTGTATTTTTGTATATAGTTTTATACAAACTTAGGTTATTTTATGAGTATTTTGTATATCTATTTTCATACAAATACACATTCTTTTATTGATATTTTGTTTATTTATCTTAACGAGAATTTAAATTATTTAATGTGTATTTTGTATATATATTTTTATACGTATTTACATCATTTCATGTGTATTTTGTATATATATTTCTATAGAAATCTACGTTATATTATGTGTATTGGTATATAGATTTTTAAACAAATTTACACTTTTATGTGTATTTTGCATATTTTTTCAATACAAATTTACCTTATTGTATATGCATTTTGTATATTAATTTTAATACAAATTTAATTATTCTATGTGTATTTTTGTATATGAATTTTTATAAAAATATGCTTTATTTTATGGGTATTTTGCATCTTTATTTTCATTCAAATTTACGTTATTTTATTGATATTCTGCTCATTCATTTTGATACGATTTGACATTATTCTATGTGTATTTTGTATATATTTTTCTTACAAATTTACGTTATTTTATGTGTATTTGTTTATATATTTTGACACAAATTTACAATATTTTATGGGTATTTTGTATTAATATTTCAAAAGAAATTTACCTAGTTTTATGTATATTTTGAATATCTATTTTCATTCAAATATATATTATTTTATTGGTATTTTGTTGATTTATATTGATACGAATTTACATTATTTTATATGAACTTTTTATATATATTTTTTATACGCATTTACATTATTTAATATTTATTTTGAATATATAATTTTATACAAATTCATGGTATTTTATGTGTATTTGTATATATTTTCATATAAATTTACATTATTTTATGTGTATTTTGTACATATATTTCATTACAAATTTACCTTATTTTATGTTTATTATGCATGTGTATTTTGTACATTTATATTTATACAAATACACACTCTTTTATTGATATTTTGTTTATTTATTTTGTTTCGAATTTATATTATTTTAAGTGTATTTTGTTTATATTTTTTTATACGTATTTACCTAATTTTATGTGTATTTTGTATATATATTTTTATAGAAATCTACGTTATTTTATGTGTATTCGTACATATATTTTGAAACAAATTTACATTGTTTTATATGTATTTTTGCATATCTCTTTCAATAGAAGTTTACCATATTGTATGTGCATTTTGTATATTTATTTCAATACAAATTTAAATATTTTATGTGTATTTTGGTATATATATTTTTATAAGAAATGCGTTATTTGATGGGAATTTTGCATCTTTATTTTCATACAAATTTACATTATTTTATTAATATTCGGTGTATTTATTTTGATACGATTTTACATTATTCTAATTGTTTTTTGTATATATTTTTTTTATACATATTTACATTATTTAATGTGTATCTTGCATATATATTTCATACAAATTTATTATCTATTATTTATTTTCATACAAATACACATTCTTCTCATGATATTTTGCTTATTTATTTTGACACGAATTTACATTACTTAATATGTATTTTATATATATATTTTTATACGTATTTACATAATTTCATGTGTATTTTGTATATATATTTCTATAGAAATCTACGTTATATTATGTGTATTCGTATATATATTTTGAAACAAATTTACACTGTTTTATTTGTATTTTGCGTTTTTTTTCAATACAAATTTACCTTATTGTATGTGTGCATTTTGTATATTAATTTTAATACAAATTTAATTATTCCATTTGTATTTTTGTATATGTATTTAAAAAAAAAATGCTTTATCTTATGGGTATTTTGCATCTTTATTTTCATACAAATTTAAATTATTTTATTGATATTCTGTGTACTTATTTTCATACGATTTTACATTATTCTATGTATGATTTCTATAAAAATATATATAGAAAATACACATAAAATTAAGTAAATACGTATAAAAAATGTATACAAAATATACATAAAATAATGTAAATTAGTATCAAAATAAATAAACAAAATACCTAAATTTGTATCAAACTATATACAAAAATACACAAAAATATTTTAAATTTGTATGAAAATAAATATACAAAATACACATAAAATTAGTTAAATTTGTATTGAAATACATATTCAAAATACACATAAAATAATGTAAATTTGAATGAAAATACATTAACAAATACACTTAAAATAACGTAAATTTGTATAAAAAAATATGTACAAAACACAAATAGAATAATGTAAAATCGTATCAAAATAAATACACAGAATATTAATAAAATAATGTAAATTTGTATGGAAATAAAGAGGCAAAATACCCATAAAATAACGCATTTTTTTATTTATAAAAATATATATACCAAAATACACAAAAAAATTAAATTTGTATTAAAATAAATATATAAAAAACACATACAATAAGGTAAATTTGTATTGAAATAGATATGCAAAATACATATAAAACAATGTAAATTTGTTTCAAAACATATATACGAATACACATAAAATAACGTAGATTTGTATAAAAAAATATATACAAAATACACATAAAATGAAGTAAATACGTATAAAAAAATGTATACAAAATACACATAAAATAATGTAAATCGTATCAAAATAAATAAAAAATAATAAATGAATGTGTAAATATAAATATACAAAATACACATAAAATAACGTAAATTTATATAAAACTATATACAAAAATACACAGAAGTATTTTAATTTGTATGAAAATAGATATGCAAAATAAGGTAAATTCGTTTCAAACTCAATAAAAAAAATTCAGATAAAAGAACGTATATTTAGAAAATTAAATATACAAGATACACATAAGATAACGAAAATTTGTATGAAAATATATAAAAAAATAAACAAAAATAATTTCAATTTGTATGAAAATAAATATACAAAATACACATGTATTTTGTATATCTATTTTCACACAAATTTAATTAGTTTTGTGTATTTTTGCATATAGTTTTATATAAATTTACGTTATTTTATTTGTATTTTGTATATTTATATTTATACAATACACATTCTTTTATTAGTATTTTCTTTATTTATTTTCATACGAGTTTACATTATTTTATGTGTATTTTGTATACCTTTTTTTATACGTATTTACTTCATTTTATGTGTGTTTTGTATATTTATTTTCATAGAAATCTACGTTATTTTATGTGTATTCGTATATATATTTTGAAAAAAATTTACATGGTTTTATTTGTATTTTGCATATCTATTTCAATACAAATTTACCTTATTGTATGTGCATTTTGTATATTTATTTTAATACAAATTCAAATATTTTATGTGTGTCTTGGTATATATATTTTTATAAAAAATGCGTTATTTTATGGGTATTTTGCATCTTAATTTTCATACAAATTTACATTATTTTATTAATATTCTGTGTATTTATTTTGATACGATTTTATATTATTCTATTTGTGTTTTGTATATATTTTTTTATACATATTTACATTATTTAATGTGTATTTTTTGTATATATTTAATACAAATTTACGTTATTTTAAGTGTATTTGTTTATATATTTTCATTCAAATTTACATTATTTTATGTGTATTTTGTAAATGTATTTTTGTATATAGTTTTATACAAATTTAGGTGATTTTATGTGTATATTGTATATCTATTTTCATACAAATACACATTCTTTTATTGATATTTTGTTTATTTATTTTGACGCGAATTTACATTATATAATGTGTATTTTATATATATATTTTTATACGTGTTTACATCATTTGATGTGTATTTTGTATATATATTTCTATAGAAATCTACGTTGACTTATGAGTATTCGTATATAGATTTTGAAATAAATTTACACTGTTTTATGTGTATTTTGCATATTTTTTCAATACAAATTCACCTTATTGTATATGCATTTTGTATATTAATTTTAATACAAATTTAATTATGCTATATGTATTTTTGTATATGTATTTTTATAAAAATATGCTTTATTTTATGGGTATTTTGCATTTTTATTTTCATACAAGTTTACATTATTTTATTTATATATATATATTTTTTTTGGAACAATTTTACATTATTCTATGTGTATTTTGTATATCTATTTTTATACGTATTTACTTAATTTTATGTGTATTTTGTATATATATTTTTATAGAAATCTACGTTATTTTATGTGTACTCGTATATATATTTTGAAACAAATTGATATTGTTTTAAATGTATTTTTGCATATCTCTTTCAATACAAGTTTACCTTATTGTATGTGCATTTTGTATATTTATTTCAATACAAATTTAAATATTTTATGTGTATTTTGGTATATATATTTTTATAAGAAATGCGCTATTTAATGGGAATTTTGCATCTTTATTTTAATACAAATTTACATTATTTTATTAATATTCGGTGTATTTATTTTGATACGATTTCACATTATTCTATTTGTTTTTTGTATATATTTTTTTTATACATATTTACATTATTTAATGTGTATCTTGCATATATATTTCATACAAATTTATTATCTATTATTTATTTTCATACAAATACACATTCTTTTCATGATATTTTGTTTATTTATTTTGACACGAATTTACCTAGATATGTATTTTGTATATATATTTTTATACGTATTTACATAATTTCATGGGTATTTTGTATATATATTTCTATAGAAATCTACCTTATTTTATGTGTATTCGTATATATATTTTGAAACAAATTTACTTTGTTTTATATGTATTTTTGAATATCTCAATACATATTTACCTTACTGTATATGCATTTTGTATATTTATTTCAATACAAATTTAAATATTTTATGTGTATTTTGGTATATATATTTTTATAAAAAATGCGCTATTTTATGGGAGTTTTGCATCTTTCTTTTCATACAAATTTACATTATTTTATTGATATTCTGTGTATTTATATTGATAGGATTTTACATTATTCTATTTCATTTTTGTATATATTTTTTTATACACATTTACATTATTTAATGTGTATCTTGCATATATATTTTATACAAATTTACGTTATTTTAAGGGTATTTGTTTATATATTTTCATTCAAATTAACATTATTTTATGTGTATTTTGTATATGTATTTCAATACAAATTTACCTAATTTTATGAGTATTTTGTATATTTCTTTTCATACAGATTTTAAATATTTTTGTGTATTTTTGTATATAGTTTTATACAAATCTAGGTTATTTTATGTACGCATTTACATTATTTAATGTGTGTTTTGTATATATATATTTTTATGCAAATTTACTTTATTTTATGTGCATTTTTGTACATATATTTTTTTAGAAATTTGCGTTATTTTATGTGTATTTGTATATGTTTTCTCATACAAATTTACATTATTTTATTGCTATTTTGTTTATTCATTTTGATACGAATGAAAATAGATATACAAAATATACATAAAATAAACTAAATTTGTATTGAAATATATATACAAAATACATAAAATAATGTAAATTTGTATCAAAATGTTTTAGCAGCTGCGCATAAAATAACGTAAATTTGTTTTAAAATATACAAAATACACATTAAATAATGTAAATATGTATAAAAAAATATATACAAAACACAAATAGAATAATGTAAAATCGTATCAAAATAAATACACAGAATATTAATAAAACAATATAAATTTGTATGAAAATAAAGATGCAAAATACCCATTAAATAACGCATTTTTATAAAAATATATATACCAAAATACACATGAAAAAATTAATTTGTATTAAAATAAATATACAAAATACACATACAATAAGGTAAATCTGTATTAAAATAGATATGCAAAATACATATAAAACAATGTAAATTTGTTTCAAAATAAATATACGTATACACATAAAATAACGTAAATTTGTATAAAAATATATATACAAAATACACATAAAATGAAGTAAATACGTAAAAGAAAATGTATACAAAATACACATAAAATAATGTAAATTCGTATCAAAATAAATAAACAAAATACCAATAAAAGAAAGAGTATTTGTATAAATATAAATATACAAAATACACATAAAATAACGTAAATTTGTATAAAACTATATACAAAAATACACAGAAGTAATTAAATTCGTATGAAAATAGATATACAAAATACAGATAAAATAAGCTGAATTTGAATATAAATGTATATACAAAATACATAAAATAATGTAAATTTGTATCAAAATATTTATAAAAATACATATAATAACGTAAATTTGTTTAAAAATATATAAACAAAATACAGATTAAGTAATGTAAATACGTATAAAAAATATGTTCAAAATACACATATAATCATGTAATTCGTATCAAACTAAATAAACAAAATATCAATAAAATAATGTAAATTTGTATGAGAAAACATATACAAATACATATAAAATAACGCTAATTTCTATTAAAATACATGTCCAAAAATGAACGTAAAATAAAGTAACTTTGGATAAAAATATATATACAAAACACACATTAAATAATGTAAATGCGTACATAAAATAACCTAAATTTGTATAAAACTATATATAAATACACAAAAATAATTTAAATTTGTATGAAAAGAAATATACAAAATACACATAAAATAATGTAAATTTGAAAGAAAATATATAAACAAATACACATATAATAACGTAAATTTGTATGAAATATATATTGAAAATGCACATTAAATAATGTAAATATGTATGAAAAAATATATACAAAAGACAAATAGAATAATGTAAAATCGTATCACAGAATATTAATAAAATAATGTAAATTTGTATGAAAATTAAGATGCAAAATACATATAAAATAACGCATTTTTTAAAAATTTATTGATACCAAAATACACATAAAATATTTGAATTTGTATTAAAATAAATATACAAAATGCACATACAATAAGGTAAATTTGTATTGAAATAGATATGCAAAATACATATAAAATAATGTAAATTTGTTTCAAAATATATATACGAATACACATAAAATAACGTAGATTTCTATAAAAATACATATACAAAATACACAATATTAAGTAAATACGAATAAAAAAATGTATACAAAATACACATAAAATAATGTAAATTCGTATAAATGTAAATAAACAATATACCAATAAAAGAATGTGTATTTGTATAAATATAAATATACAAAATGCACATAAAATAACGTAAATTTATATAAAACTATATACATAAAATAACGCAAATTTCTATAAAAATATATGTACAAAAATGAACTTAAAATAAATTTGCATAAAAATATATATACAAAACACACTTTAGATAATGTAAATGAGTATAAAAATATGTATACAAAATACCTATGAAATAATTTAAATTCGTATCGAATTAAATTAAGAAAATACCAATAAAATATTGTAATTTTTAAATGAAAATATATATACAAAATACACATAAAATAACCTAAATACAAATACAAATATACACATAAAATAATTTAAAATTGAATGAAATAAATATACAAAATAAACATAAAATAAGGTAACCTAAAGATAACCTAAGATAACCTAAATACAAATACAAAAATACACATTAAATAATTTAAAATTGAATGAAATAAATATACAAAATAAACATAAAATAAGGTAAATTTGTAATAAAATATAGGTAAGAATACACATAAAATAATATAAATTTGTATGAAAATATATATGCAAATACACATAAAATAACATGAATTTGTATAAAATTTGTTTCAAAATATATACGAATACACACAATAAAATAACGTAAATTTTTATGAAAATGTATATATAAAATACACATAAAATATTTTAAATACGTAGAAAAATATAGATACAAAATGCACATAAAATAATGTAAATTCGTAAAAAATTAAATACACAAAATTCCAATAAAAGAATGTATATTTGTAGGAAAATATATATACAAAAAACAAATAAAATAACTAAAATTTGTATAAAAATATATACAAAAATACACAAAAATAATTTAAATTTGTTTGAAAATAGCGATGCAAAGTACACATAAAGTTATGCAAATTTGTATTGAAATACACATACAAAACTCACATAAAATAATGTAAATTTGTATGAAAATATATAAACAAATACATATAAAATAACGTAAATTTGGATAAAATATATATACAAAATATACATTCAATATTTTAAATAAGTATAAAAATATATTATATTATATATATTTTTAATGATATTTGCGTTATTTATGTGTATTTTGTATATGTTTTCTCATAGAAATTTACATTATTTTATTGGTATTTTGTCTATTTATTTTAATACGAATTACATTATTATTTGTGTATTTTGTACATTTTTTTTATACGTATTTACATTATTTAATGTGTATTTTGTTTATATATTTTTATACAAATTTACGTTATTATATGTGTATTTGTATAAGTATTTTGATACAAATTTACATTATTTTATGTATTTTGTATTTATATTTCAATTCAAATTTAGCTTATTTTATGTGTATTTTGTATATCTATTTATTTTAATACAAAATCAAATATTTTATGTTTTTTCGTATATATATTTTTATAAAAAATGCGTTATTTTATGGGTATTTTGCATCTTAATTTTCATACAAATTTACATTATTTTATTAATATTTTCTGTATTTATATTGATACGATTTTACATTATTTTATTTGTGTTTTGTATATATTTTTTTATACATATTTACATTATTTAATGTGTTTTTTGTATATATATTTGATACATATTTACGTTATTTTAAGTTATTTTATGTGTATTTGTTTATATATTTTGACACATATTTACAATATTTTATGGGTATTTTGTATATATATTTCAAAAGAAATTTACCTAGTTTTATGTGTATTTTGAATATCTATTTTCTACAAACTCAAATTATTTTTATGTATTTTTGTATATATTTCAATACAAATTTTAGTTATGTTATGTGTATTTTGTAAATCTATTTTCATTCAAATATATATTATTTTATTGGTATTTTGTTGATTTATATTGATACGAATTTACATTATTTTATATGTACTTTGTATATATTTTTATACGCATTTACATTATTTAATATTTATTTTGAATATATAATTTTATACAAATTCATGGTATTTTATGTGTATTTGTATATATATATTCATATAAATTTACATTAATTTATGAGTATATTGTACATATATTTCATTACAAATTTACCTTATTTTATGTTTATTTTGTATGTGTATTTTGTACATTTATATTTATACAAATACACATTCTTTTATTGGTATTTTGTTTATTTATTTTGTTTCGAATTTACATTATTTTATGTGTAATTTGTTTACATTTTTTTTTACGTATTTACTTAATTTTATGTGTATTTTGTATATATATTTTTATAGAAATCTACGTTATTTTATGTGTATTCGTATATATATTTTGAAACAAATTTACATTGTTTTATATGGATTTTTGCATATCTCTTTCAATAGAAGTTTACCTTATTGTATGTGCATTTTCTATATTTATTTCAATACAAATTTAAATATTTTATGTGTATTTTGGTATATATATTTTTATAAGAAATGCGCTATTTGATGAGAGTTTTGCATCTTTATTTTCATACAAATTTACATTATTTTATTAATATTCGGTGTATTTATTTTGATACAACTTTACATTATTCTATTTGTTTTTTGTATATATATTTTTGTGTATTTTTGTATATAGTTTTATTCAAATTTAGGTTATTTTATGTACGCATTTACATAATTTAATGTGTGTTTTGTATATATATTTTTATGCAAATTTACTTTATTTTATGTGCATTTTTGTACATATATTTTTTTAGAAATTTGCGTTATTTTATGTGTATTTGTATATGTTTTCTCATACAAATTTACATTATTTTATTGCTATTTTGTTTATTTATTTTGATACAAATGAAAATAGATATACAAAATATACATAAAATAAACTAAATTTGTATTGAAATATATATACAAAATACATAAAATAATGTAAATTTGTATCAAAATATTTCAACAGATACGCATAAAATAACGTAAATTTGTTTTAAAATATACAAAATACACATTAAATAATGTAAATATGTATAAAAAAATATATACAAAACACAAATAGAATAATGTAAAATCGTATCAAAATAAATACACAGAATATTGATAAAACAATGTAAATTTGTATGAAAATAAAGATGCAAAATCACCATTAAATAACGCATTTAAAAAAAAAATATATATACAAAAATACACATGAAAAAATTAATTTGTATTACAATAAATATACAAAATACACATACAATAAGGTAAATCTGTATTGAAATAGATATGCAAAACACATAAAACAATGTAAATTTGTTTCAAAATATATATACGAATACACATAAAATAACGTAGATTTGTATAAAAATATATATACAAAATACACATAAAATGAAGTAAATACGTATAAGAAAATGTATACAAAATACACATAAAATAATGTAAATTCGTATCAAAATAAATAAACAAAATACCAATAAAAGAAAGTGTATTTGTATAAATATAAATATACAAAATACACATAAAATAGCGTAAATTTGTATAAAACTAAATACAAAAATACACAGAAGTAATTAAATTCGTATGAAAATAGATATACAAAATACAGATAAAATAAGCTAAATTTGAATTGAAATGTATATACAAAATACATAAAATAATGTAGATTTGTATCAAAATATTTATAAAAATACATATAATAACGTAAATTTTGATACGATTTTACATTATTCTAATTGTGTTTTGTATATATTTTTTTATACATATTTACATTATTTAATGTGTATTTTGTATATATATTTCATACAAATTTACGTTATTATATGTGTATTTGTTTATATATTTTCTTTCAAATTTACATTATTTTATGTGTATTTTGTATATGTATTTCAATACAAATTAACCTAATTTTATGTGTATTTTGTATATTTCTTTTCATACAAATTTAAATTATTTTTGTGTATTTTTGTATATAGTTTTATACAAATTTAGGTTATTTTATGTACGCATTTACATTATTTAATGTGTGTTTTCTATATATATTTTTATCCATAGTTACTTTATTTTACGTTTTTTTTTGGACATATATTTTTATTGATATTTTGTTTATTTAGTTTGATACGAATTAAATGATTATATGTGTATTTTGTACATATTTTTTATACGTATTTACATTACTTAATGTGTATTTTGTTTATATATTTTTAAACAAATTTACGTTATTATATGTATTTTTTTAAATATTTTGATACAAATTTACATTATTTTATGTATTTTGTATATACATTTCAATTCAAATTTAGCTTATTTTATCTGTATTTTGTATATCTATTTTCATACGAATTTAATTACTTCTGTGTATTTTTGTATATAGTTTTATATAAATTTACGTTATTTTATGTGTATTTTGTATATTTATATTTATACAAATACACATTCTTTTATTGGTATTTTGTTTATTTATTTTGATACGAATTTACATTATTTTATGTGTATTTTGTAAACATTTTTTATACGTATTTACTTCATTTTATGTGTATTTTGTATATATATTTTTATAGAAATCTACGCAATTTTATGTGTATTCGTATATATATTTTGAAACAAATTTACATTGTTTTATATGTATTTTGCATATCTATTTCAATACAAATTTACCTTATTGTATGTGTTTCTTGTATATTTATTTTAATACAAATTTAATTTTTTGATGTGTATTTTGGTATATATATTTTTATAATTAAAAAAATGCGTTATTTTATGGGTATTTTGCTTCTTTATTTTCATACAAATTTACATTATTTTATTAATATTCTGTGTATTTATTTTGATACGATTTTACATTATTCTATTTGTGTTTTGTACATATTTTTTTATACAAATTTACGTTATTTTAAGTGTATTTGTTTATGTATTTTCATTCAAATTTACATTATTTTATGTGTATTTAGTGTATATATTTCAATACAAATTTACCTAATTTTATGTGTATTTTGTATATTTATTTCCATACAAATTTAAAATATTTTTGTGTATTTTTGTATATAGTTTGATACAAATTTAGGTTATTTTATGTGTATTTTGTATATCTATTTTCATACAAATACACATCCTTTTATTGATATTTTGTTTATTTATTTTGACGCGAATTTACATTATTTAATGTGTATTTTGTATATATATTTTTATACGTATTTACATCATTTCATGTGTATTTTGTATAGTTTTAAACAAATTTATATTATTTAATGTGTATTTTGTATATATATATTTATACAAATACTCATTCTTTTATTGGAATTTTGTTTATTTATTTTGATGCTAGTTTACATTATTTTATGTGTATTTTGTATACATTTTTTATACGTATTTACTTAATTTTATGTGTATTTTATGTGTATGTGTATGTGTATATATTTTTATAGAAATCTACCTTATTTCATGTGTATAGAAATCAACGTTATTTTATGTGTATTCGTATATATATTTTGAAACAAATTTACATTGTTTATATGTATTTTGCATATCTATTTTTGTGTATTCTGTATTTATTTTTGTTATACATAGAATAATGTAAAATCGTATCAAAATAAGTACACAGAATATCAATAAAAAAAATTAAATTTGTATGAAAATAAAGATGCAAAATACCCATAAAATAAAGCATATTTTTTTAAAAAATACATATACAAAAATACACATAGAATAATTAAATTTGTATTAAAATTAATATACAAAATGCACATACAATTAGGTAAGTTTGTATTGAAAAAAAACGCAAAATACACATAAAACAGTGTAAATTTGTTTCAAAATATATATACGAATACATATAAAATAACGTTGATTTCTATAGGAATATATATACAAAATACACATGAAATGATGTAAATAAGTATAAAAATATATATACAAAATACACATTAAATACTGTAAATTCGCGTCAAAATAAATAAACAAAATATCAATAAAAGAATGTGTATTTGTATGAAAATAGATATACAAAATACACATAAAATAACCTAAATTTGTATCAAACTATATACAAAAATACACAAAAATATTTTAAATTTGTATGAAAATAAATATACAAAATACACATAAAATTAGGTAAATTTATATTGAAATACATATACAAAATACACATAAAATAATGTAAATTTGAATGAAAAGACATAAACAAATACACTTAAAATAACGTAAATTTGTATAAAAAAATATATACAAAACACAAATAGAATAATGTAAAATCGTATCAAAATAAATACACAGAATATTAATAAAATAATGTAAATTTGTATGAAAATAAAGAGGCAAAATACCCATAAAATAACGCATTTTTTTTATTTATAAAAATATATACACCAAAATACACATAAAAAAATTAAATTTGAATTAAAATAAATATATAAAAAACACATACAATAAGGCAAATTTGTATTGAAATAGATATGCAAAATATATATAAAACAATGTAAATTTGTTTCAAAATATATATACGAATACACATAAAATAACGTAGATTTCTATAAAAATATATATACAAAATACACATAAAATGAAGTAAATACGTATAAAAAAATGTATACAAAATACACATAAAATAATGTAAATTCGTATCAAAATAAATATACAAAATACCAATAAAAGAATGTGTATTTGTATAAATATAAATATACAAAATACACATAAAATAACGTAAATTTATATAAAACTATATACAAAAATACACAGAAGTATTTTAATTTGTATGAAAATAAATATACAAAATAAGGTAAATTCGTTTCAAATTCAATAAACAAAATTCAGATAAAAGAACGTATATTTGTAGAAAAAATAAATATACAAAATACACATAAAATAACGAAAATTTGTATGAAAATATATAAAAAATAAACAAAAATAATTTCAATTTGTATGAAAATAAATATACAAAATACACATATATTTTGTATATCTATTTTCACACAAATTTAATTACTTTTGTGTATTTTTGCATATAGTTTTATATAAATTTACGTTATTTTATTTGTATTTTGTATATTTATATTTATACAATACACATTCTTTTATTAGTATTTTGTTTATTTATTTTGATACGAGTTTACATTATTTTATGTGTATTTTGTATACCTTTTTTTATACGTATTTACCTCATTTTATGTGTATTTTTGTATATTTATTTTCATAGAAATCTATGTTATTTTATGTGTATTCGTATATATATTTTGAAAAAAATTTGCATGGTTTTATATGTATTTTGCATATCTATTTCAATACAAATTTACCTTATTGTATGTGCATTTTGCATATTTATTTTAATACAAATTCAAATATTTTATGTGTGTCTTGGTATAAATATTTTTATAAAAAATGCGTTATTTTATGGATATTTTGCATCTTAATTTTCATACAAATTTACATTATTTTATTAATATTCTGTGTATTTATTTTGATACGATTTTATATTATTCTATTTGTATTTTTTTTTTAAATACATATACAAAAATACACATAGAATAATTAAATTTGTATTAAAATTAATATACAAAATGCACGTACAATAAGGTAAATTTGTATTGAAAAAATATACAAAATGCACATAAAAGTGTAAATTTGTTTAAAAATCTATATACGAATACACATAAAATAACGTAGATTTCTATAGAAATATATATACAAAATACACATGAAATGATGTAAATACGTATAAAAATATATATATACAAAATACACATTAAATAATTTAAATTCTCGTCAAAATAAATAAACAAAATATCAATAAAAGAATGTGTATTTGTATGAAAATAGATATACAAAATACTCATAAAATAACCTAAGTTTGTATAAAACTATATACAAAAATACACAAAAATAATTTAAATTTTCATGAAAATAAATATACAAAATACACATAAAATTAGGTAAATTTGTATTGAAATACATATACAAAATACACATAAAATAATGGAAATTTGAATGATAATATATAAACATATACACTTAAAATAACGTAAATTTGTATCAAATATATATACAAAATACACTTTAAATAATGAAAATATGTATAAAAAATATATACAAAACACAAATAGAATAATGTAAAATCGTATCAAAAATAAATACACAAAATATTAACAAAATAATGTAAATTTGTATGAAAATAAAGATGCAAAATAGCCATAAAATAACGCATTTTTTATAAAAATATATATACCAAAATACACATAAAATATTAAAATTTGTATTAAAATAAATATAAAAAATGCACATACTATAAGGTAAATTTGTATTGAAATAGATATGCAAAATACATATAAAACAATGTAAATTTGTTTCAAAATATATATACGAATACACATAAAATAACGTTGATTTCTATAAAAATACACATAAAATGAAGTAAATACGTATAAAAAAATGAATACAAAATACACATAAAAATCGTATCAAAATAAATAAACAAAATACCAGTAAAAGAAAGTGTATTTGTATAAATATAAATATACAAAATACACATAAAATATCGTAAATTTGTATAAAACTATATACGAAAATACACAGAAGTTATTAAATTTGTATGAAAATATATATACAAAATACAGCTAAAATAAGCTAAATTTGAATTGAAATGTACATACAAAATACATAAAATAATGTAAATCTGTATCAAAATATTTATACAAATACATATAATAACGTAGATTTGTTTAAAAATATATAAACAAAATACACATTAAGTAATGTAAATACGTATAAAAAATATGTACAAAATACACATATAATCATGTAATTCGTATCAAAATAAATAAACAAAACAGCAATAAAATAATGTAAATTTGTATGAGAAAACATATACAAATAACGCAAATTTATATAAAAATATATGTACAAAAATGCACATAAAATAAAGTAAATTTGCATAAAAATATATACAAAACACACACTAAATAATGTAAATGTGTACATAAAATAACCTAAATTTGTATAAAACTATATACAAAAATACACATAAATAATTTAAATTTGTTTGAAAAGAAATATACAAAATACACATAAAATTAGGTAAATTTGTATTGAAATACATATACAAAATACACATCAAATAATGTAAATTTGAATGAAAATATATAAACAAATACACTTAAAATAACGTAAATTTGTATAAAATATATATACAAGATACACATTAAATAATGTATATGTGTATAAAAAAATATATACAAAAAACAAATAGAATAATGTAAAATCTTATCAAAATAAATACACAGAATATCAATAAAATAATGTAAATTTGTATGAAAATAAAGATGCAAAATTCCCAAAAATATCGCATTTTTATAAAAATATATATACCAAAATACACATAAAATATTTAAATTTGTATTGAAATAAATATACAAAATGCATATACAGTAAGGTAAATTTGTATTGAAAGAGATATTCAAAAATACATATAAAACAATGTTAATTTGTTTCAAAATATATATACGAATACACATAAAATAAAGTAGATTTCTATAGAAATATATATACAAAATACATATGAAATTATGTAAATACGTATAAAAATATATATACAAAATACACATCAAATAATGTAAATTCGTGTCAAAATAAATAAACAAAATATCATGAAAAGAATGTGTATTTGTATGAAAATAGATAATAGATAATAAATTTATATAAAATATTTATGCAAGATACACATTAAATAATGTAGATATGTATAAAAAAGTATATACAAAAAACAAATAGAATAATGTAAAATCGTATCAAAATAAATACACCGAATATTAATAAAATAATGTAAATTTGTATGAAAATAAAGATGCAAAATTCCCATAAAATAGCGCATTTCTTATAAAAATATATATACCAAAATACACATAAAATATTTAAATTTGTATTGAAATAAATATACAAAATGCACATACAATAAGGTAAATTTGTATAGAAAGAGATATACAAAAATACATATAAAACAATGTAAATTTGTTTTAAAATATATATACGAATACAAATAAAAAAACGTAGATTTCTATAAAAATATATATACAAAATACACATAAAATTAAGTAAATACGTATAAAAAAATGTATACAAAATACACATAAAATAATGTAAATTCGAATTAAAATAAATAAACAAAATACCAATAAAAGAATGTGTATTTGGATAAATATAAATATACTAAATACAGATACAAAAGAAAAATAAAATAAGGTAGATTTGTAATAAAATATATGTTCAAAATACACATAAAATAATGTAAATTTTTATGAAAATATATATACAAATACACATAAAATACCATGAATTTGTATAAAAATATATATTCAAAATAAATATTAAATAATGTAAAAGCGTATAAAAATATATATACAAAGTACATATAAAATGAAAATTAAGATGCAAAATACCTATAAAATAACGCATTTTTTATAAAATTATTGATACCAAAATACACATAAAATATTTGAACTTGTATTAAAATAAATATACAAAATGCACATACAATAAGGTAAATTTGTATTGAAATAGATATGCAAAATACATATAAAATAATGTAAATTTGTTTCAAAATATATATACGAATACACATAAAATAACGTAGATTTCTATAAAAATACATATACAAAATACACATAAAATTAAGTAAATACGTATAAAAAAATGTAGGAAAAATACACATAAAATAATGTAAATTCGTATAAATGTAAATAAACAATATACCAATAAAAGAATGTGTATTTGTATAAATATAAATATACAAAATGCACATAAAATAACGTAAATTTATATAAAACTATATACATAAAATAACGTAAATTTCTACAAAAATATATGTACAAAAATGAACATTAAATAAATTTGCATAAAAATATATATACAAAACACACATTAGATAATGTAAATGAGTATAAAAATATGTATACAAAATACCTATGAAATAATCTAAATTCGTATCGAATTAAATTAAAAAATACCAATAAAATAATGTAGTTTTGGATGAAAATATATATACAAAATAGACATAAAATAACATAAATACAAATACAAATATACACATAAAATAATTTAAAATTGAATGAAATAAAAATACAAAATAAACATAAAATAAGGTAAATTTGTAATGAAATATATGAAAAAATACACATAAAATAATATAAATTTGTATGAAAATATATATACAAATACACATTAAATAACATGAATTTGTATAAAATTTGTATCAAAATATATACTTATACACACAATAAAATAACGTAATTTTTTTATGAAAATGTATATACAAAATACACATAAAATAATTTAAATACGTAGAAAAATATATATACAAAAAACACTTAAAATAATGTAAATATGTATGAAAATATATAAACAAATACACATAAAATAAAGTAAATTTGGATAAAATATATATACAAAATGAACATTAAATAATGTAAATATGTATAAAAAAATATATACAAAAAACACATAGAATAATGTTAAATCGTATCAAAATAAATAAAGAGAATATCAATAAAATAATGTAAATTTGTATGAAAATAAAGATGCAAAATATCCATATAATAACGCATATTTGCATAAAAATATATATACAAAAATACATATAAAATAATTATATTTGTATTAAAATAAATATACAAAATGCACGTACAATAAAGTAAATTTGTATTGAAATAGATATGCAAAATACACATTAATAATGTAAATTTGTATCAAAATATATATACGAATACTCATAAAATAGAGTAAATTTCTATGAAAATATACATACAAAATAGATATACATAATACACATATAACTAGTTAAATTTGTATTTAAATACATGTACAAAAAACACATAAAATAATGTAGATTTGTATGAAATGAAAACAAATACATTTTATATAAAATATATATACAAAATACACATAGAATAATGTAAAATCATATCAAAAGAAAAACACAGAATATCAATAAAATAATGTAAATTTGTATGAAAATAAAGATGCAAAATACCCATAAAATAAAGCATATTTTTATAAAAATACATATACAAAAATACACATAGATTAATCAAATTTGTATTAAAATTAATATACAAAATGCACATACAATAAGGTAAATTTGTATTGAAAAAATATGCAAAATACACATAAAACAATGTAAATTTGTTTCAAAATATATATACGAATACACATAAAATAACGCAGATTTCTATAGAAATATATATACAAAATACACTTGAAATAATGTAAATACGTATAAAAATATATATACAAAATACACATTAAATAATGTTAATTCGTGTCAAAATAAATAAACAAAATATCATGAAAAGAATGTGTATTTGTATGAAAATAGATATACAAAATACACATAAAATAACCTAAATTTGTATAAAACTATAAACAAAAATACAGAAAAAAAATTTAAACTTGTATGAAAATAAATATACAAAAAACATATAAAATTAGGTAAATTTGTATTGAAATACATATACAAAATACACATAAAATAATGTAAATTTGAATCAAAATATATAAACATATAGACTTAAAATAACGTAAATTTGTATCAAATATATATACAAAAAACACATTAAATAATGTAAATATGTATAAAAAAATAAATACAAAACACAAATAAAATAATGTAAAATCGTATCAAAATAAATACAGAAAATATTAATAAAATAATGTAAATTTGTATGAAAATTAAGATGCAAAATACCCATAAAATAACGCATTTTTTATAAAAATATATATACGAAAAAATATACAATATTTGATTTTGTATTAAAATAAATAGATATACAAAATACACATAAAATAAGCTAAATTTGAATTGAAATATATATACAAAATACATAAAATAATGTAAATTTGTATCAAAATACTTATACAAATACACATATAATAACGTAAATTTGTATAAAAATAAATAAACAAAATACACATTAAATAATGTAAATACGTATAAAAAAATGTACAAAATACACAAATAATCATGTAATTCGTATCAAAATAAATAGACAAAATACCAATAAAATAATGTAAATTTCTATGAGAAAACATATACAAAATACACATAAATAACGCAAATATCAATAAAAATATATATAATATAATATATTTTTATACATATTTAAAATATTTAATGTATATTTTGTATATATATATTATATGTATTTGTTTATATATTTTCATACAAATTTACATTATTTTATGTGAGTTTTGTATATGTATTTCAATACAAATTTGCCTAAATTTATGTGTATTTTGCATATCTATTTTCAAACAAATTAAAATAATTTTTGTGTATTTTTGTATATATTTTTATACAAATTTTAGTTATTTTATTTGTTTTTGTATATATATTTTCCTACAAATATACATTCTTTTATTGGAATTTTGTGTATTTAATTTTTTACGAATTTACATTATTTTATGTGTATTTTGTATATATATTTTTCTACGTATTTAAATTATTTTATGTGTATTTTATATATACATTTTCATAAAAATTTACGTTATTTTATTGTGTGTATTCGTATATATTTTGAAACAAATTTTATACAAATTCATATTATTTTATGTGTATTTGTATATATATTTTCATACAAATTTATATTATTTTATGTGTATTCTTACATATATTTTATTACAAATTTACCTTATTTTATGTTTATTTTCTATATTTATTTCATTCAATTTTAAATTATTTAATGTGTATATTTGTATTTGTATTTAGGTTATTTTATGTGTTTTCTATATATATTTTCATCCAAAAATACATTATTTTATTGTTATTTTCTTAATTTAACTCGATACGAATTTAGATTATTTCATAGGTATTTTGTATACATATTTTTATACTCATTTACATTATCTAATGTGTGTTTTGTATATATTTTTTTATGCAAACTAATTTTATGTGCATTTTTGTACATATATTTTTATAGAAACTTAAAACGTTATTTTATGTGTATTTTGTATATGTTTTCTCATACAAATTTACATTATTTAATTAGTTTTTTGTTTATTTATTTTGATACGAATGACATGATTATTTGTGTATTTTGTAAATATTTTTTTATACGTATTTACATTACTTAATGTGTATTTTGTTTATATATTTTTTTACAAATTTACGTTATTATATGTGTATTTGTTAAAAATATTTTGAAACGAATTTACTTTATTTTATGTATTTTGTATATATATTTCAATTCAAATTTAGCTTATTTTGTGTGTATTTTGTATATCTATTTTCATACAAATTTAATTACTTCTGTGTATTTTTGTATATAGTTTTATACAAATTTACGTTATTTTATGTGCATTTTGTATATTTATATTTATACAAATACACACTCTCTTATTGGTATTTTGTTGATTTATATTTATACGAATTTACATTATTTTATGTGTATTTTGTATACATTTTTGATTCGTATTTACTTAATTTTATTTGTATTTTGTATATATATATTTATAGAAATCTACGTTATTTATGTGTATTCGTATATATATTTTGAAACAAATTTACATTGTTTTATATGTATTTTGCATATCTATTTCAATACAAATTTACCTTATTGTATTTGCATTTTGTATATTTATTTTAATACAAATTCAAATATTTTATGTGTATTTTGGTATATATAATTTTATAAAAAATGAGTTATTTTATAGGTATTTTGCATCTTAGTTTTCATACAAATGTACATTATTTTATTAATATTCTGTGTATATATTTTGATACGATTTTATATTATACTATTTTGTGTTTTGTATATATTTTTTTATACATATTTTCATTATTTAATGTGTATTTTTTATATATATTTTATACAAATTAACGTTATTTTAAGTGTATTTGTTTATATAATTTCATTCAAATTTACATTATTTTAAGTGTATTTTGTATATGTATTTAAATACAAATTTACCTAATTTTATGTGTATTTTGTATATTTATTTTCATACAAATTTCAATTATTTTTGTGTTTTTTTGTATAAACATATAGAGTAAATTTCTATGATAATATATATTCAAAATACATATAAAATTATGTAAATAAGTATAAAAATATATATATCAAATACACCTAAAAAAAATAAAATTCGTATCAAAATAAATAAACAAAATTCCGATAAAAGAACGTATATTTGTAGGAAAATAAATATACAAAATACACATAAAATTACGAAAATTTGAATAAAAATATATACAAAAAACAAAAAAATTAATTTCAATTTGTATGAAAATAGATATACAAAATACACATATAATTAGTTAAATTTGTATTTAAATACATGTACGAAATACACATAAAATAATGTAAATTTGTACGTTCTTTTATCGGAATTTTTTTTTATTGATTTTGATACGAATTTTCATTATTTTAGGTGTATTTGATATATATATATATATATATATATATATATATATATATATATATATATATATATATATATATATATATATATATATATATATATATATATATATATATATATATATATATATATATATATATATATATATATATATATATATATATATATATATATACTTATTTACATGATTTTATATGTATTTTGAATATATATTTTCATAGAAGTTTACTCTATTTTATGTGTATTCGTATATATTTGATACAAATTTACATTATTTATGTGTATTTCGCATATCTATTTCAATACAAATTTTCTTTATTGTATGTGCCTTTTGTATATTTATTTTGATACAAATTTAATTATTTTATGTGTATTTTTGTATATATATTTTTAAACAAATATCCGTTATTATATGGGTATTTTGCATCTTTATTTTCATACAAATTTACATTATTATATTGATAGTCTGTTTATTTATTTTGATACGATTTTACGTTATTCTGTGTATTTTGTATACCTATTTTTAGACATATTTACATTATTTAATGTATATTTTGTACATATATTTTATGGAAATTTACGTTATCTTATGTGTATTTGTTTATATAGTTTCATACAAATTTACATTATTTTATGTGTATTTTGTATATGTATTTCAAAAAAAATTTGCCTAATTTCATGTGTATTTTGCATATCTATTTTCAAACAAATTTAAATTATTTTTGTGTATTTTTGTATATATTTTTATACAAATTTTTGTTATTTTATTTGTATTTTGTATATATATTTTCCTACAAATATACATTCTTTTAGAGGAAATTTTGTTTATTTATTTTGATACGAATTTACATTATTTTATGTGTATTTTGTATATATATTTTCCTAAAAATTTACGTTATTTTATTGTGTGTATTCGTATATATTTTGATACAAATTTACTTTATTTTATATGTTTTTTGCATATCTATTTCAATAAAAATCTACCTTATTGTATGTGTATTTTGTATATTTATTTTAATACAAATTTAATTATTTTATGTGTATTTTTGGGTATATTTTTTTTTAAATATGAGTTATTTTATGGGTATATTGCATCTTTAATTTTATAAATTTTTCCATTACGTACATATCTTTTATACGTATTTACATTATTTAAAGTGTATTTTGTTTATATATTTTTATACAAATTTACGTTATTATATGTGTATTTGAATATATATTTTGATACAAATTTACATTATTTTATGTATTTTCTAAATTTATTTCAATTCAAATTTAGCTTATTTTATGTGTCTTTTGTATATCTATTTTCATACAAAATTTTTTTTTGTTTATTTTTGTATATAGTTTTATACAATTTTACGTTATTTTATGTGTATTTTGTATATTTATATTTATACAAGTACACATTCTTTTATTGGCATTTAGTTTATTTATTTTGATACGAATTTACATTATTTTATGTGTATTTTGTATACATTTTCTTATACGTATTTATTCATTTTATGTGTATTTTGTATATATATTTTTATAGAAAGCTACGTTATTTTATGTGTATTCGTATATATATTTTGAAAGAAATTTACATTGTTTTATATGTATTTTGCATATCTATTTCAATAAAAATTTACCTTATTGTATGTTCATTTTGTATATCTATTGTAATACAAATTTAAATATTTTATGTGTATTTTGGTATATATATTTTCATAAAAAATGCGTTGTTTTATGGTTATTTTGCATCTTTATTTTCATACAAATTTACATTATTTTATTAATATTCTGTGTATTTATTTTGATACTATTTTACATTATTCTATTTGTCTTTTGTATATATTTTTTTATACATATTTACATTATTTAATGTGTATTTTATATATATATTTCATACAAATTTACGTTTTTTTAAGTGTATTTGTTTATATATTTTCATTCAAACTTACATTATTTTATGTGTATTTTGTATATGTATTTCAATACAAATTTACCTAATTTTATGTGTATTTTGTATATTAATTTTCATACAAATTTAAATTATTTTTTGTGTATTTTTGTATAGAGTTTTATACAAATTTACTATATTTAATGTGTATTTTGTATATCTATTTTAATACAAATACACATTCTTTTATTGATATTTTGTTTATTTATTTTGACACGAATTTACATTATTTAATGTGTATTGTGTATATATATTTTTATACGTATTTACGTCATTTCATCTATTTTTTGTATATATATTTCTATAGAAATCTACATTATTTTATGTGTATTCGTATATATATTTTGAAACAAATATACATTGTTTTATGTGTATTTTGCATAATCTTTCAATACAAATTTACCTTATTGTATGTGCATTTTGTATATATATATATATATATATATATATATATATATATTTTATATATATATATATATATATATATATATATATATATATATATATATATATATATATATATATATATATATATATATATATATATATATATATATATATATATATATATATATATATATATATATATATATATATATCTATTTTCATACAAATTTAATTACTTTTGTGTATTTTTGTATATACTTTTATATCAATTTACGTTATTTTATGTGTATTTTGTATATTCATATTTATACAAATACACATTCTTTTATTAGTATTTTGTTTATTTATTTCGATACGAGTTTACATTATTTTATGTGTATTTTGTACACATTTTTTTATACTTATTTACTTCATTTTATGTGTATTTTGTATATATATCTTTATAGAAATCTGCGTTATTTTATGTGTTTTCGTATATATATTTTGAAACAAATTTACATTGTTTTATATGTATTTTGCATATCTATTTCAATACAAATTTACCTTAATATGTGTGCATTTCGTATATTTATTTTAATACAAATTCAAATATTTCATGTGTGTTTTGGTATATATATATATATATATATATATATATATATATATATATATATATATATATATATATATATATATATATATATATATATATATATATATATATATATATATATATATATATATATATATATATATATATATATATATATATATATAGATATATATCTATATATATAGATATATATATATATATATATATATATATATATATATATATATATATATATATATATATTTATAAAAAATGCGTTATTTTATGGGTATTTTGCATCTTTATTTTTATGCATATTTATATTATTTTATTAATATTCTGTGTATTTATTTTGATACGATTTTACATTATTCTATTTGTGTTTTGTATATATTTTTTTATACATATTTACATTATTTAATGTGTATTTTGTATATATATTTCATACAATTTTACGTTATTTTAAGTGTATTTGTTTATATATTTTCATTCAAACTTACATTATTTTATGTGTATTTTGTATATGTATTTCAATACAAATTTGCCTAATTTTATGTATATATTTTCAAACAAATTTTAGTTATTTTATTTGTATTTTCTATATATATTTTCCTACAAATATACATTCTTTTATTGGAATTTTATCTATTTATTCTGATACGAATTTACTTTATTTTATGTGTATTTTCTATATATATTTTTCTACGTATTTACATTATTTTATGTGTATTTTGTATATATATTTTCATAAAAATTTATTTTATTTTATTGTGTGTATTCGTATATAATTTGATACAAATTTTATACAAATTCATGTTATTTTATGTGTATTTGTATATATATTTTCATACAAATCTACATTATTTTATGTGCATTTTTACATATATTTCATTACAAATTTACCTTATTTTATGTTTATTTTGAATATTTATTTCCTTCAATTTTAAATCATTTTATGTGTATATATGTATTTGTATTTAGGTTATTTTATGTGTATTTTCTATATATATATATATATTCATCAAAAATTACATTATTTTATTGGTATTTTGTTAGTTTGATTCGATACGAATTTAGATTATTTCATAGGTATTTTGTATACATATTTTTATACGCATTTACATTATTTAATGTGTGTTTTGTATATTTATTTTAATGGAAATTTACTTTATTTTATGTGTATTTGTATAAATATAAATATACAAAATGCACATAAAATAAGGTAAATTTATATAAAACAATATACAAAGATACACAAAAGTATTTAAATTTGTATGAAAATAGATATACAAAATACACACAAAATAAGCTTAATTTGAATTGAAATATATGTACAAAATACATAAAATAAAGTAAATTTGTATCAAAATATTTTTACAAATACACATATAATTACGTAAATTTTATAAAAAAATATATAAACAAAATACACATTAAATAATGTAATTACGTATAAAAAAATATATACAAAATTCACATATAATCATGTAATTCGTATCAAAATAAATAAACAAAATTCCAATAAAATAATGTAAATTTTTATGAGAAAACATATACAAAATACACATAAAATAAATAAATTTCTATAAAATTATATGTACAAAAATGCACATAAAATAAATTTGCATTAAAAAATATATACAAAACACACATTACATAATGTAAATGAGTATAAACATATGTATACAAAATACCTTTAAAAAATCTAAACTCGTATCGAGTTAAATAAAGAAAATACCAATAAAATAATGTAATTTTGGATGAAGATATATATAGAAAATACACATAAAATTACGTAAATGCAAATACAAATATACACATAAAATAATTTAAAATTGAATGAAATAAATATACAAAATAATCATAAAATAAGGTAAATTTGTAATGAAAAATATGTAAAAATACACGTAAAATAATATAAATTTGTATGAAAAAATATATACAAATACACATAAAATAACATGAATTTGTATAAAATTTGTATCAAAATAAATAGGAATACAGACAATAAAATAATGTAAATTTTTATTAAAATATATATACAAAATACACATAAAATAATGTAAATACGTAGAAAAATATATATATACAAAATACACATAAAATAATGTAAACTCGTATCAAAATAAATAAACAAAATTATAATAAAAGATTGTATATTTGTAGGAAAATATATATACAAAATACAAATAAAATAACTAAAATTTGTATAAAAATAAATACAAAAATACACAAAAATAATTTAAATTTGTTTGAAAATAGATATGCAAAATACACATAAAGTTAGGCAAATTTGTATTTAAATACATATACAAAATACACATAAAATAATGTAAATTTGTATGAAAATATATAAACAAATACACATAAAATAACGTAAATTTGGATAAAATATATATACAAAATATACATTAAATAATGTAAATATGTATAAAAATATATATACAAAATACACATAGAATAATGTTAAATCGTATCAAAATAAATAAACAGAATATCAATAAAATAATTTAAATTTGTATGAAAATAAAGATGCAAAATACCCATATAATAACGCATATATGCATAAAATACACATGAAATAATTAAATTTGTATTGAAATAAATATACAAAATGCATATACAATAAAGTAAATTTGTATTGAAATACATATGCAAAATACACATCAATAATGTAAATTTGTATCAAAATATATATACGAATACACATAAAAAAGAGTAAATTTCTATGAAAATATACATACAAAATACATATAAAATGATGTAAATAGTATAAAAATATATATACCAAATACACCTAAAATAATGTAAACTCGTATCAAAATAAACAAACAAAATTCCGATAAAAGAACATATATTTGTAGGAAAATAAATATACAAAATACACATAAAATAACGAAAATTTGTATAAAAATATATACAAAAAAAAAAAAATAATAATTTCAATTTTTATGAAAATTGATATACAAAATACACATATAATTAGTTAAATTTGTACAAATTTGTACATGTACAAAATACACATAAAATAACGAAAATTTGTATGAAATGAAAACAAATACACATAAAATAAAGTACATTTGTATTAAATATACATACAAAATACACAGAGAAAATAATGTAAAATCGTATCAAAATAAATACACAAAATATCAATAAAATAATGTAAATTTGTATGAAAATAAAGATGCAAAATACCAATAAAATAAAGCATATTTTTATAAAAATACATATACATCAATACACATTCAATAATTAAATTTGTAGTAAAATTAATATACAAAATGCACATACAATAAGGTAAATTTTTATTAAAAAAATATGCAAAATACACATAAAACAATATAAATTTGTTTCAAAATATATATACGAATACACATAAAATAACGCAGATTTCTATAGAAATATATATACAAAATACACATTTCGTATATTTATTTTAATACAAATTCAAATATTTTATGTGTGTTTTGGTATATATATTTTTATAAAAAATGCGTTATTTTATGGGTATTTTTCATCTTTATTTTCATGCAAATTTATATTATTTTATTAATATTCTGTGTATTTATTTTGATACGATTTTACATTATTCTATTTGTGTTTTGTATATATTTTTTTTATACATATTTACATTATTTAATGTGTATTTTGTATATATATTTCATACAATTTTACATTATTTTAAGTGTATTTGTTTATATATTTTCTTTCAAACTTACATTATTTAATGTGTATTTTGTATATGTATTTCAATACAAATTTGCCTAATTTTATGTGTATTTTGCATATCTATTTTCAAACAAATTTAAATAATTTTTGTGTGTTTTTGTATATATTTTTATACAAATTTTAGTTATTTTATTTGAATTTTCTATATATATTTTCCTACAAATATACACTCTTTTATTGGAATTTTATCTATTTATTCTGATACGAGTTTACTTTATTTTATGTGTATTTTGTATATATATTTTTCTACGTATTTACAGTATTTTATGTGTATTTTGTATATATATTTTCATAAAAATTTACTTTATTTTATTGTGTGTATTCGTATATAATTTGATACAAATTTTATACAAATTCGTTATTTTATGTGTATTTGTATATATATTTTCATACAAATCTACATTATTTTATGTGCATTTTTACATATATTTCATTACAAATTTACCTTATTTTATGTTTATTTTGAATATTTATTTCATTTAATTTTAAATTATTTTATGTGTATATATGTATTTGTATTTAGGTTATTTTATGTGTATTTTCTATATATATTTTCATCAAAAATTACATTATTTTATTGGTATTTTGTTAGTTTAATTCGATACGAATTTAGATTATTTCATAGGTATTTTGTATACATATTTTTATACGCATTTACATTATTTAATGTGTGTTTTGTATATTTATTTTTATGCAAATTTATTTTATTTTATGTGTATTTGTATAAATATAAATATACAAAATGCACATAAAATAAGGTAAATTTATATAAAACAATATACAAAGATACACAAAAGTAATTAAATTTGTATGAAAATAGATATACAAAATACACACAAAATAAGCTTAATTTGAATTGAAATATATGTACAAAATACATAAAATAAAGTAAATTTGTATCAAAATATTTTTACAAATACACATATAATTACGTAAATTTTATATTAAAATATATAAACAAAATACACATTAAATAATGTAATTACGTATAAAAAAATATATACAAAATACACATATAATCATGTAATTCGTATCAAAATAAATAAACAAAATACCAATAAAATAATGTAAATTTTTATGAGAAAACATATACAAAATACACATAAAATAAATAAATTTCTAAAAAATATATGTAAAAAAATGCACATAAAATAAATTTGCATTAAAAAATATATAGAAAACACACATTACATAATGTAAATGACTATAAACATATGTATACAAAATACCTATGAAAAAATCTAAATTCGTATCGAGTTAAATAAAGAAAATACCAATAAAATAATGTAATTTTGGATGAAAATATATTGAGAAAATAAACATAAAAATACTTAAATATAAATAAAATATACACGTAAAATAATCTAAAATTTAATGAAATAAATATAAAAAATAATCATAAAATAATTTAAATTTGTAATGCAAAATATGTAAAAATACACGTAAAATAATATAAATTTGTATGAAAATATATATACAAATACACATAAAATAACATGAATTTGTATAAAATTTTTATCAAAATAAATAGGAATATACACAATAAAATAATGTAAATTTTTATTAAAATATATATACAAAATACACATAAAATAATGTAAATACGTAGAAAAATATATAAAAAATACACATAAAATAATGTAAACTCGTATCAAAATAAATAAACAAAATTATAATAAAAGATTGTATATTTGTAGGAAAATATATATACAAAATACAAATAAAATAACTAAAATTTGTATAAAAATAAATACAAAAATACACAAAAATAATTTAAATTTGTTTGAAAATAGATATGCAAAATACACATAAAGTTAGGCAAATTTGTATTGAAATACATATACAAAATACACATAAAATAATGTAAATTTTTATGAAAATATATAAACAAATACACATAAAATAACGTAAATTTGGATAAAATATATATACAAAATATACATTAAATAATGTAAATATGTATAAAAATAGTTATACAAAATACACATAGAATAATGTTAAATCGTATCAAAATAAATAAACAGAATATCAATAAAATAATTTAAATTTGTATGAAAATAAAGATGCAAAATACCCATATAATATCGCATATATGCATAAAAATATATATACAAAAATACACATGAAATAATTAAATTTGTATTGAAATAAATATAGAAAATGCATATACAATAAAGTAGATTTGTATTGAAATATATATGCAAAATACACATCAATAATGTAAATTTGTATCAAAATATATATACGAATACACATAAAATAGAGTAAATTTCCATGAAAATATACATACAAAATACATATAAAATGATGTAAATAGTATAAAAATATATATACCAAATACACCTAAAATAATGTAAATTCGTATCAAAGTAAACAAACAAAATTCCGTTAAAGAACGTATATTTGTAGGAAAGTAAATATACAAAATACACATAAAATAACGAAAATTTGTATAAAAATATATACAAAAAAAAAAAAAATAGTTTCAATTTTTATGAAAATTGATATACAAAATAGACATATAATTAGTTAAATTTGTACAAATTTGTACATGTACAAAATACACATAAAATAATGAAAATTTGTATGAAATGAAAACAAATACACATAAAATAACGTACATTTGTATTAAATATATATACAAAATACACATAGAA
Source organism: Eriocheir sinensis (assembly GCF_024679095.1). NCBI lineage: Eukaryota > Metazoa > Arthropoda > Malacostraca > Decapoda > Varunidae > Eriocheir > Eriocheir sinensis. The sequence continues at coordinate 197,835 of NW_026112023.1, forward strand.
AATAATGTAAAATCGTATCAAAATAAATACACAAAATATCAATAAAATAATGTAAATTTGTATGAAAATAAAGATGCAAAATACCAATAAAATAAAGCATATTTTTTTAAAAATACATATACATAAATACACATTCAATAATTAAATTTGTAGTAAAATTAATATACAAAATGCACATACAATAAGGTAAATTTTTATTAAAAAAATATGCAAAATACACATAAAACAATGTAAATTTGTTTCAAAATATATATACGAATACACATAAAATAACGAAGATTTCTATAGAAATATATATACAAAATACACGTGAGATGCTGTAAATACGTATAAAAATATATATACAAAATAAATAAACAAAATATCAATAAAAGAATTTGTATTTGTATGAAAATAGATATACAAAATACACATAAAATAACGTAAATTTGTATAAAACTATATACAAAAATACACAAAAATAATCTAAATTTGTTTGAAAATAAGTATACAAAATACACATAAAATTAGGTAAATTTGTATTGAAATACATTTACAAAATACACATAAAATAATGTAAATTTGAATGAAAATATATAAACAAATACACTTAAAATAACGTAAATTTGTATAAAATATATATACAAAATACACATTAAGTAATGTAAATATGTATAAAAAAATATATACAAAACCCAAATAGAATAATGTAAAATCGTAACAAAATAAATACACAGAATATTAATAAAATAATGTAAATTTGTATGAAAATAAAGGAGCAAAATATCCATAAAATAACGCATTTTTTTTTAATATATATACCAAAAGACATAAAAATTAAAATTTGTATTAAAATAAATATATAAAATGCACATACAATAAGGTAAATTTATATTGATATGCAAAATACATATAAAACAATGTAAAATTTGTTTCAAAATATATATATACGAGTACACATAAAATAACGTAGATTTCTATAAAAATATATATACAAAATACACATAAAATGAAGTAAATACGTATAAAAAAATGTACACAAAATATACATAAAATAATGTAAAATCGTATCAAAATAAATAAACAAAATACCAATAAAAAAATGTGTATTTGTATAAAAATAAATATACAAAATACACATAAAATATCGTAAATTTATATAAAACTATATACAAAAATACACAAAAATAGTTAAATTTGTATGAAAATAGATATACAAAATACACATAAAATAAACTAAATTTGAATTGAAATATATATATATATATATATATATATATATATATATATATATATATATATATATATATATATATATATATATATATATATATATATATATATATATATATATATATATATATATATATATATATATATATATATATAGATATCTATCTATTTACAAATACATCAAATAATGTAAATTTGTATCAAAATATTTATACAAATACACATATAATAACGTAAATTTGTATAAAAACACATAAACAAAATACACATTAAATAATGTAAACACGTATAAAAAAATATGTAATAATACACATATAATCATGTAATTCGTATCAAAATAAATAAACAAAATACCAGTAATATAATGTAAATTTGTATGAGAAAACATATACAAAAAACATATAAAATAACGCTAATTTCTTTAAAAATATATGTACAAAAATGTACATCAAATAAAGTAAATTTGCATCAAAATATATATACAAAACACACATTAAATAATGTAAATGCGTATAAAAAAATGTATAAAAAATACCCTTGAAATAATCTAAATTCGTATCGAATTAAATTAACAAATTACCAATAAAATAATGTAGTTTTGGATGAAAATGTATATAGAAAATACAAATAAAATAACCTAAATACAAATACAAATATACACATAAAATAATTTAAAATTGCATGAAATGAATATATGAAACAAACATAAAATAAGGTAAATTTGTAATGAAATATATGTAAAAATACACATAAAATAATTTAAATTTGTATGAAAATATGTATTCAAATACATATAAAATATCATGAATTTGTATAAAATTTTTGTCAAAATATATACGAGAGCACACAATAAAATAACGTAAATTTTTATGAAAATATATATCCAAAATACACATAAAATAAAGTAAATACGTAGAAACATATATATACAAAATACACATAAAATAATGGAAATTCGTATCAAAATAAATAAACAAAATTGCAATAATAAAATGTATATATGTAGGAAAATATATATACAAAATACAAATAAAATAACTAAAATTTGTATAAAAATTTATACAAAAATAAGCAAAAATAATTTAAATTTGTTTGAAAATAGATAGGCAAAATACACATAAAATTAGGCAAATTTGGATTGAAATACATTTACAAAACACTCATAAAATAATGTAAATCTATTTGAAAATATATAAACAATGTATTTAAATACATTTACAAAATATACATCAAATAGTGTAAATTTGTATTAAAATATATATAAAAATACACTTAAATTAACGTAAATTTGTATAATATATATATATATATATATATATATATATATATATATATATATATATATATATATATATATATATATATATATATATATATATATATATATATATATATATATATATATATATATATATATATATATATATATATATAAAATCACATTAAATAATGTAAATATGTATACAAAAATATATACAAAACACAAATAGAATAATGTAAAATCGTATCAAAATAAATAAACAGAATATTAATAAAATAATGTAAATTTGTATGAAAATTAAGATGCAAAATACCCCCAAAATAGCACATTTTTTATAAAAATATACATACCAAAACACACATAAAATATTTGAATTTGTATTAAAATAAATATACGAAATGCACACACAATAAGGTAAATTTGTATTGAAATAGATATGCAAAATACATATAAAACAATGTAAATTTGTTTCAAAATATATATACGAATACACATAAAATAACGCATATTTTATAAAGATATATATTTTTTTTTGTACGCATTTACATTATTTAGTGTGTGTTTTGTATATATATTTTTTTGCAAATTCACTTTATTTTATGTGCATTTTTGTACATATATTTTTATAGAAATTTGAGTTATTTGTATATTTTTTCTCATACAAATTTACATTATTTTATTGCTATTTTGTTTATTTATTTTGATAAGAATTACATGATTATATGTGTATTTTGTACATATTTTTTTATACGTATTTACATTACTTAATGTGTATTTTGTTTATATATTTTTAAACAAATCTACGTTATTATATGTATTTGTATAAATATTTTGATACAGATTTACATTATTTTATGTATTTTGTATGTACATTTCAATTCAAATTTAGCTTATTTTAGCTGTATTTTGTATATATATTTTCATACAAATTTAATTACTTCTGTGTATTTTTGTATATAGTTTTATACAAATTTACGATATTTTATTTGTATATTTATATTTATACAAATACACATTCTTTTACTGGTATTTTGTTTATTTATTTTGATACGATTTTTATGTATATTTTGTATTCATTTTTTCATACGTATTTACTTCATTTTATGTGTATTTTGTATATATTTTTATAGAAATCTACGTTATTTTATGTGTATTCGTATATATATTTTGAAACAAATTTACATTGTTTTATATGTATTTTGCATATCTATTTCAATACAAATTTACCTTATAGTATTTGCATTTTTTATATTTATTTTAATACAAATTTTAATATTTTATGTTAATTTTGGTATATATATTTAAAAAAATGCGTTATTTTATGGCTTTTGCATCTTTATTTTCATACAAATTTACATTATTTTATTAATATTCTGTGTATTTATTGTTGATACGATTTTACATTATTCTATTTGTGTTTTGTATCTACTTTTTTTATACATATTTACATTATTTAATGTGTATTTTGTATATATATTTGATACAAATTTACGTTATTTTAAGTGTATATGTTTATATATTTTCATTCAAATTTCCATTATTTTATGTGTATTTTGTATATGTATTTCAATACAAATTTACCTAATTTTATGTGTATTTTGTATATTTATTTTCATACAAATTTAAATTATTTTTGTGTATTTTTGTATGTAGTTTTATACAAACTTAGGTTATTTTATGAGTATTTTGTATATCTATTTTCATACAAATACACATTCTTTTATTGATATTTTGTTTATTTATTTTTACGAGAATTTAAATTATTTAATGTGTATTTTGTATATATATATATATATATATATATATATTTCTATAGAAATCTACGTTATTTTATGTGTATTCGTATAGATTTTTAAACAAATTTACACTTTTATGTGCATTTTGTATATTTTTCAATACAAATTTACCTTATTGTACGTTCATTTTGTATATTAATTTTAATACACATCTAATTATTCAATGTTTATTTTTGTATATGTATTTTTATGAAAATATGCTTTATTTTATTGGTATTTTGGATCTTTATTTTCATTCAAATTTACATTATTGTATTGATATTCTGTGTATTTATTTTCATACGATTTTACTTTATTCTATGTGTATTTTGTATATATTTTATATAAATGTACGTTATTTTTTGTGTATATGTTTTCTTTTCATACAAATTTACATTATTTTATGTGTATTTTGTACATGTATTTAAATACAAATTTAACTAGTTATATGTGTATTTTGTGTATCTATTTTTATACAAATTGAAATTTATTTTTTGTTTTTTGTATATTTTTTTATTCAAATTTTCGTAATTTTATGTGTATTTTGTATATTTATTTTCCTAAAAATATACGTTATTTTATCGGAATTTTGTTTTTTTATTTTGATACGAATTTTTTTTTTTTTAGGTGTATTTGATATATATCTTTTATACTTATTTACATAATTATATATGTATTTTGAATATATATTATCATAGAAATTTACATTATTTTATTGCTATTTTGTTTATTTATTTTGATAAGAATTACATGATTATATGTGTATTTTGTACATATTTTTTTATACGTATTTACATTACTTAATGTGTATTTTGTTTATATATTTTTAAACAAATCTACGTTATTATATGTATTTGTATAAATATTTTGATACAGATTTACATTATTTTATGTATTTTGTATATACATTTCAATTCAAATTGCTTATTTTATTCTTGTATTTATATATATTTATTTAAATTTAATTACTTCTGTGTATTTTGTATATAGTTTTATACAAATTTACGATATTTTATGTATTTTGTATATTTATATTTATACATACACATTCTTGACTGGTATTTTGTTTATTTATTTTGATACGATTTTTATGTATATTTTGTATTCATTTTTTTATACGTATTTACTTCATTTTATGTGTATTTTGTATATATTTTTATAGAAATCTACGTTATTTTATGTGTATTCGTATATATATTTTGAAACAAATTTACATTGTTTTATATGTATTTTGCATATCTATTTCAATACAAATTTACCTTATAGTATTTGCATTTTTTATATTTATTTTAATACAAATTTTAATATTTTATGTGTATTTTGGTATATATATTTAAAAAAAATGCGTTATTTTATGGCTTTTTTGCATCTTTATTTTCATACAAATTTACATTATTTTATTAATATTCTGTGTATTTATTGTTGATACGATTTTACATTATTCTATTTGTGTTTTGTATCTACTTTTTTTATACATATTTACATTATTTAATGTGTATTTTGTATATATATTTGATACAAATTTACGTTATTTTAAGTGTATATGTTTATATATTTTCATTCAAATTTCCATTATTTTATGTGTATTTGTATATTTACAAATTTACCTAATTTTATGTGTATTTTGTATATTTATTTTCATACAAATTTAAATTATTTTTGTGTATTTTTGTATGTAGTTTTATACAAACTTAGGTTATTTTATGAGTATTTTGTATATCTATTTTCATACAAATACACATTCTTTTATTGATATTTTGTTTATTTATTTTGACGAGAATTTAAATTATTTAATGTGTATTTTGTATATATATATATTTATATACGTATTTACATCATTTCATGTGTATTTTGTATATATATTTCTATAGAAATCTACGTTAATTTATGTGTATTCGTATAGAGATTTTTAAACAAATTTACACTTTTATGTGCATTTTGTATATTTTTTCAATACAAATTTACCTTATTGTACGTTCATTTTGTATATTAATTTTAATACACATCTAATTATTCTATGTGTATTTTTGTATATGTATTTTTTTTAAAATATGCTTTATTTTATGGGTATTTTGGATCTTTATTTTCATACAAAATTACATTATTTTATTGATATTCTGTGTATTTATTTTCATACGATTTTACATTATTCTATGTATATTTTGTATATCTATTTTATACAAATGTACGTTATTTTATGTGAATTTGTTTTCATTTCATACAAATTTATATTATTATATATGTATTTTGTACATGTATTTAAATACAAATTTAACTAATTATATGTGTATTTTGTATATCTATTTTCATACAAATTGAAATTTATTTTTTTGTTTTTTTGTATATATTTTTTTATTCAAATTTTCGTAATTTTATGTGTATTTTGTATATTTATTTTCCTACAAATATACGTTCTTTTATCGGAATTTTGTTTATTTATTTTGATACGAATTTTATTTTTTTTAGGTGTATTTGATATATATCTTTTTATACTTATTTACATAATTATATATGTATTTTGAATATATATTATCATAGAAATTTACTCTATATGTTTATACAAAAAAACACAAAAATAATTTAAATTTGTATGAAAATAAATATACAAAATACACATAAAATTAGGTAAATTTGTATTTAAATACATATACAAAATACACTTAAAATAATGTAAATTTGAATGAAATTATATAAACAAATACACTTAAAATAACGTTAATTTGTATAAAATATATATAAAAAATACACATTAAATAATGAAAATATGTATAAAAAAATATATACAAAACACAAATAGTATAATATAAAATCGTATCAAAATATATACACAGAATATTAATAAAATAATGTACATTTGTATTAACACTAAGATGCAAAATATAAAATTATATATACCAAAATACACATAAAATATTTGAATTTGTATTAAAATAAAAATACAAAATGCAAATACAATAAGGTAAATTTGTATTAAAATAGATATGCAAAATACATATAAAACAATGTAAATTTGTTTCAAAATATATATACGAATACACATAAAATAACGTAGATTTCTATAAATATATATACAAAATACAAATAAAATTAAGTAAATACGAATCAAAAATGTATACAAAATACACATAAAATAATGTAAATTCGTATAAATATAAATAAACAAAATACCAATAAGAGAGTGTGTATTTGTATAAATATAAATATACAAAATGCACATAAAATAACGTAAATTTGTATAAAACTATATACAAAAATACACAGAAGTAATTAAATTTGTATGAAAATAGATATACAAAATACACACAAAATAAGCTAAATTTGAATTGAAATATATATACAAAATACATAAAATAAAGTAAATTCGTTTCAAAATATTTTTAACAAATACACATATAATAACGTTAATTTGTAAAAAAATATATAAACAAAATACACATTAAGTAATGTAAATACGTATAAAAAAATATTTACAAAATACACAAATAATCAAGTCATTCGTATCAAAATAAATAAACAAAAAACTAATTAAATAATGTAAATTTGTATGAGAAAACATATACAAAATACACATAAAATAACGTTTTAAGTTTCTATAAAAATATATGTACAAAAATGCACATAAAATTAGTTTGCATAAAAAAAATATATACAAAACACACATTAGATAATGTAAATGAGTATAAAAATATGTATACAAAATACCTATAAAATAATCTAAATTCGTATCGAGTTAAATTAAGAAAATAACAATAAAATAATGTAATTTTGGATGAAAATATATATAAAACACATAAAATAACCTAAATACAAATACAAATATACACATTAAATAATTTAAAATTGAATGAAATAAATATACAAAATAAACATAAAATAAGGTAAATTTGTAATAAAATATATGTAAGAATACACATAAAATAATATCAATTTGTATGATAATATATATACAAATACACATAAAATAACATGAATTTGTATAAAATTTGTTTCAAAATATATACGAATACACACAATAAAATAACGTAAATTTTTATGAAAATGTATATATAAAATACACATAAAATAATTTAAATACGTAAAAAATATATATACAAAATACACATAAAATAATGTAAATTCGTAAAAAATTAAATACACAAAATTCCAATAAAAGAATGTATATTTGTAGGAAAATATATATACAAAAAACAAATAAAATAACTAAAATTTATATAAAAATATATACAAATATACACAAAAATAATTTAAATTTGTTTGAAAATAGATATGCAAAATACACATAAAGTTAGGCAAATTTGTATTGAAATACATATACAAAACTCACATAAAATAATGTAAATTTGTATGAAAATATATAAACAAATACATATAAAATAACGTAAATTTGGATAAAATATATATACAAAATATACATTAAATATTTTAAATATGTATAAAAATATATTATATTATATATATTTTTATTGATATTTGCGTTATTTATGTGTATTTTGTATATGTTTTCTCATAGAAATTTACATTATTTTATTGGTATTTTGTCTAGTTATTTTGATACGAATTACATGATTATTTGTGTATTTTGTACAATTTTTTTATACGTTTTTACATTATTTAATGTGTATTTTGTTTATATATTTTTATACAAATTTACGTTATTATATGTGTATTTGTATAAGTATTTTGATACAAATTTACATTATTTTATGTATTTTGTATATATATTTCAATTCAAATTTAGCTTATTTTATGTGTATTTTGTATATCTATTTATTTTAATACAAAATCAAATATTTTATGTTTTTTCGTATATATATTTTTATAAAAACTGCGTTATTTTATGGGTATTTTGCATCTTAATTTTTATACAAATTTACATTATTTGATTAATATTTTCTGTATTTATTTTGATACGATTTTACATTATTTTATTTGTGTTTTGTATATATTTTTTTTATACATATTTACATTATTTAATGTGTTTTTTGTATATATATTTGATACAAATTTACGTTATTTTAAGTTTATAAGTTTATATATTTCATTCAAATTTACATTATTTTATGTGTATTTTGTATATGTATTTCAATACAAATTTACCTAATTTTATATGTTTTTTGAATATTTATTTTCATACAAGTTTAAATTATTTTTGTGTATTTTTGTTTATATTTGTATACAAATTTAGGTTATTTTATGTGTATTTTGTATATCTATTTTCATACAAATACACATTCTTTTCATGATATTTTGTTTATTTATTTTGACACGAATTAACATTATTTAATGTGTATTTTGTATATATATTTTTATACGTATTTACATTATTTCAAGTGTATTTTGTATATATATTTCTATAGAAATCTGCGTTATTTTATGTGTATTCGTATATATATTTTGAAACAAATTTACATTGTTTTATGTGTATTTTGCATATTTTTTCAACACAAATTTACGTTATTGTATGTGCATTTTGTATATTAATTTTAATACAAATTTTATTAATCTATGTGTATTTTTGTATATGTATTTTTATAAAAATATACTTTATTTTATGGGTATTTTGCATCTTTATTTTCATACAAATTTACATTATTTTATTGATATTCTGTGTATTTATTTTGATATGATTTTACCTTATTCTCTGTGTATTTTGTATATATATTTTATATAAAATGTATTTGTTTTCATTTCATACAAATCTACATTATTTTATGTGTTTTTTGTACATGTATTTAAATACAAATTTAAGTAGTTATATGTGTATTTTGTATATCTATTTTGTATGTATATTTTCATAGAAATTTACTCTATTTTATGAGTATTCATATATATATTTTTATACAAATTTACATTATTAATGTGTATTTTGCATATCTATTTCAATACAAATTTACTTTATTGTACGTGCATTTTGTATATTTATTTTAATACAAATTTAATTATTTTATATGTATTTTTGTATATATATTTTTATGCAAATATGCGTTATTATATGGATATTTTGCATCTTTATTTTCATACAAATTTACATTATTTTATTGATATTCTCTTTATTTATTTTGATACGATTTAACATTATTCTATGTGTTTTTTGTATATATTTTTTTTTATACATATTTACATTATTTAATGTGTATTTTATACATATATTTTATCAGATTTACATTATTTTATGTCTATTTGTTTATATATTTTGATACAAATTTAGCTTATTTTATGTGTATTTTGTATATCTATTTTCATACAAATTTAAATTATTTTATGTGTATTTTGTATATACATTTTCATAAAATATTACGTTATTTATTGTGTGTATAAATATATATTTTGATACAAATTTTATACAAATTCATGTTATTTAATGTGTATTTGTATATATATTTTCATACAAATTTATATTATTTTATGTGTATTTTTTCATATATTTCATTACAAATTTACCTTATTTTATGTTTATTTTGTATATTTATTTCATTCAATTTTAAATTATTTTGTGTATATTTGTATTTGTATTTAGGTTATTTTATGTGTATTTTGTATATATATTTTCATCCAAAATTACATTATTTTATTGGTATTTCTTAATTTAATTCGATACGAATTTATATTATTTCATAGGTATTTTGTATACATATTTTTATACTCATTTACATTATCTAATGTGTGTTTGTATATATATTTTATGCAAATTTATTTAATGTTCATTTTTGTACATATATTTTTATAGATATTTGCGTTATTTTATGTATATAGTTTTATATAAATCTACGTTATTTTATGTGCATTTTGTATATTTATATTTATACAAATACACATTCTTTTATTGCTATATTGTTTATTTACATTTATACGAATTTACAGTATTTTATGTGTATTTTGTATACATTTTTTATACGTATTTACTTAATTTTATGTGTATTTTGTATATGTATTTTTATAGAAATCTACGTTATTTTATGTGTATTCGTATGTATATTTTGAAACAAATTTACATTATTTTATATGTATTTTGCATATCTATTTCAATACAAATTTACCTTATTGTATGTGCATTTTGTATATTTATTTTAATACAAGTTCAAATATTTTATGTGTATTTTGGTATCAATAATTTTATAAGAAATGCGTTATTTTATAGGTATTTTGCATCTTAATTTTCATTTTATATGTACTTTGTATATATATTTTTATACGCTTTTACATTATTTAATATTTATTTTGAATATATATTTTTATACAAATTCATGGTATTTTATGTGTATTTGTATATATATTTTCATATAAATTTACATTATTTTATGTGTATTTTGTACATATATTTTATTACAAATCTACCTTATTTTATGTTTATTTTGTATGTGTATTTAGTATATTTATATTTATCCAAATATTGGTATTTTGTTTATTTATTTTAATTCGAATTTACATTATTTTATGTGTATTTTGTATACATTTTTTTATACGTATTTACTTAATTTTATGTGTATTTTGTATATATATTTTTATAGAAATCTACGTTTTTTATTTGTATTCGTATATATATTTTGAAACAAATTTACATTGTTTTATATGTATTTTTGCATATCTTTTTCAATACAAATTTACCTTATTGTATGTGCATTTTGTATATTTATTTCAATACAAATTTTAATATTTTATACGTATTTTGGTATATATATTTTTATAAGAAATGCGCTATTTTATGGGAATTTTGCATCGTTATTTTCATACAAATTTACATTATTTTATTAATATTCGGTGTATTTATTTTGATACGATTTTACATTATTCTATTTGTTTTTTGTATATACTTTTTTATACATATTTACATTATTTAATGTGTATCTTGCATATATATTTTATACAAATTTATTATCTATTATCTATTTTCATACAAATACACATTCTTTTCATGATATTTTGTTTATTTATTTTGACACGAATTTACATTATTTGATATGTATTTTGTATATATATTTTTATACGTATTTACATAATTTCATATGTATTTTGTATATATATTACTATAGAAATCTACTTTATTTTATGTGTATTCGTATATATATTTTGAAACAAATTTACATTGTTTTATATGTATTTTTGAATATCTCTTTCAATACAAATTTAACTTACTGTATATGTATTTTGTATATTTATTTCAATACAAATTTAAATATTTTATGTGTATTTTTGTTTATATATTTTTATAAAAAATGCGATAATTTTTGGGAATTTTGAATCTTTTTTTTCATACAAATTTACATTATTTTATTGATATTCTGTGTATTTATTTTGATACGATTTTACATTATTCTATTTGTTCTTTGTATATATTTTTTTGTACACATTTACATTATTCAATGTGTATCTTGCATATATATTTTATACAAATTTACGTTATTTTAAGTGTATTTGTTTATATATTTTCATTCAAATTTACATTATTTGATGTGTATTTTATATATGTATTTCAATACAAATTTACCTAATTTTATGTGTATTTTGTATATTTCTTTTCAAACAAATTTAAATTATTTTTGTGTATTTTTGTATATAGTTTTATACAAATTTAGGTTATTTTATGTACGAATTTACATTATTTAGTGTGTGTTTTGTATATATATTTTTATGCAAATTTACTTTATTTTATGTGCATTTTTGTACATATATTTTTATAGAAATTTGTGTTATTTGTATATGTTTTCTCATACAAATTTACATTATTTTATTGCTATTTTGTTTATTTATTTTGATACGAATGACATGATTATATATGTATTTTGTACATATTTTTTATACGTATTTACATTACTTAATGTGTATTTTGTTTATATGTTTTTAAACAAATCTACGTTATTATATGTATTTGTATAAATATTTTGATACAGATTTACAGTATTTTATGTATTTTGTATGTACATTTCAATTCAAATTTAGCTTATTTTAGCTGTATTTTGTATATATATTTTCATACAAATTTAATAACTTCTGTGTAATTTTGTATATAGTTTTATACAAATTTACGATATTTTATGTGTATTTTGTATATTTATATTTATACAAATACACTTTCTTTTACTGGTATTTTGTTTATTTATTTTGATACGATTTTTATGTGTATTTTGTATTCATTTTTTTATACGTATTTACTTCATTTTATGTGTATTTTGTATATATTTTTATAGAAATCTACGTTATTTTATGTGTATTCGTATAGATATTTTGAAACAAATTTACATTGTTTTATATGTATTTTGCATATCTATTTCAATACAAATTTACCTTATTGTATGTGTTTTTTGTATATTTATTTTAATACAAATTTAATTTTTTGATGTGTATTTTGGTGTATATATTTTTATAAATAAAAAAATGCGTTATTTTATGGGTATTTTGCTTCTTTATTTTTTTATACAAACTTACATTATTTTATTAATATTCTGTGTATTTATTTTGATACGATTTTACATTATTCTATTTGTGTTTTGTACATATTTTTTTATAAATTTACGTTATTTTAAGTGTATTTGTTTACGTATTTTCATTCAAATTTACATTATTTTATATGTATTTTGTATATGTATTTCAATACAAATTTACCTAATTTTATGTGTATTTTGTATATTTATTTTCATACAAATTTAAAATATTTTTGTGTATTTTTGTATATAGTTTGATACAAATTTAGGTTATTTTGTGTATTTTGTATATCTATTTTCATACAAATACACATTCTTTTATTGATATTTTGTTTATTTATTTTGACGCGAATTTTATGTCAATTTGTTTTCATTTCATACAAATTTACATTATTTTATGTGTATTTTGTACATGTATTTAAATACAAATTTAACTAATTATATGTGTACATATTTTTTTTCATACAAATTGAAATTTATTTTTTTGTTTTTTTGTATATATTTTTATTCAAATTTTCGTAATCTTATAAAAATATATATACCAAAATACACATAAAATATTTAAATTTGCATTTAAATAATTATACAAAATGCACATACAATAAGGTAAATTTGTATAGAAAGAGATATGCAATATAAATTTGTTTCAAAATATATATACGAATACAAATAAAAAAACGTAGATTTCTATAAAAATATATATACAAAATACACATAAAATTAAGTAAATACGTATAAAAAATTGTATAGAAAATACACATAAAATAATGTACATTCGAATTAAAATAAATAAACAAAATACCAATAAAAGAATGTGTATTTGGATAAATATAAATATACAAAATACACATACAAAATAAACATAAAATAAGGTAGATTTGTAATAAAATATATGTACAAAATACACATAAAATAATGTAAATTTATTTGAAAATATATATACAAATACACATAAAATACCATGAATTTGTATAAAAATATATATTCAAAATAAATATTAAATAATGTAAAAGCGTATAAAAGTACATATACAAAGTACATATAAAATAATGTAAATTCGTATCAATATAAATAAAAAAAACACCAATAAAATAATATATATTTGAATGAAAATAAATTTACAAAATACACATAACATAACTAAAATTTGTATTAAAATATATACAAAAATACATAGAAATACTTTGAGTTTGTATGAAAATAGATATAGAAAATACACATAAAACTAGGTAAATTTCTTTTGAAATGTATATACAAAATACCCATAAAATATTGTAAATTTGTGTCAAAATATATAAACAAATACACATAAAATAACGTAAATTTGTATGAAAAATATATTCAAAATACACATAGAATAATGTCAATTCGTATCAAATGAATGAGCAGAATATCAATAAAATAATGTAAATTTGTATGAAAATAAAGATGCAAAATACCCAAAAAATAAAGCATTTGTTTATAAAAATACAGATACAAAAATACACATCGAATAGTTAAATTTGTATTAAAATTAATATACAAAATGCGTATATAATAAGATAAATTTGTATTGAAAAAATATGCAACATACACGTTTACTCATACAAATTTATATTATTTTATTGGTATTTTGTTTATTTATTTTGATACGAATTACATGATTATATGTGTATTTTGTACACATTTTTTTATACGTATTTACATTATTTAATGTGTATTTTGTTTATATATTTTCATACAAATTTAATTACTTCTGTGTATTTTTGTATGTAGTTTTATATAAATTTACGTTATTTTATGTGTATTTTATATATTTATATTTATACAAATACACATTCTTTTATTGGTATTTTGTTTATTTATTTTGATACGAATTTACATTATTTTATGTGTATTTTGTATACATTTTTTTTATACGTATTTACTTTTTATGTGTATTTTGTATATATATTTTTAAAGAAATCTACGTTATTTTATGTGTATTCGTATACATATTTTGAAACAAATTTACATTGCTTTATATGTATTTTGCATATCTATTTCAATAAAAATTTACCTTATTGTATGTGTTTTTCATATGTTTATTTTAATACAAATCTAATTTTTTATGTGTATTTTGGTATATATATTTTTATAAAAAAAATGCGTTATTTTATGGGTATTTTGCCTCTTTATTTTCATACAAATTTACATTATTTTATTAATATTCTGTGTATTTATTTTGATACGATTTTACATTATTCTATTTGTGTTTTGTATATATTTTTTATAAAAATTTAAGTTATTTTAGTGTATATATATTTTCATTCAAATTTACATTATTTGTGTATTTTGAATATGTATTTCCATACATTACCTAATTTTATGTGTATTTTTTATATTTTAAATATTATCAAATAATGTAAATAAAATATAATGAAAAGAATGTGTATTTGTATGAAAATAGATAATAGATAATAAATTTGTATAAAATATATATGCAAGATACACATTAAATAATGTAAATATGTATAAAAAATTATATACAAAAAACAAATAGAATAATGTAAAATCGTATAAAAATAAATAAAAATAATAATAATAAAATAATAATGTAATAAAGATTCAAAATTCAAATAATAGCCATTTTAAAATAATTTCTATAAAATACCATACCAAAATACACATAAAATTTTTAAATTTGTATTGAATTAAATATACAAAATGCACATACAATAAGGTAAATTTGTATTGTAAGAGATATGAAAAAATACATATAAAACAATGTAAATTTGTTTCAAAATATATATACGAATACAAATAAAAAAACGTAGATTTCTATAAAAATATATATACAAAATACACATAAAATTAAGTAAATACGTATAAAAAATTGTATAGAAAATACACATAAAATAATGTAAATTCGAATTTAAATAAATAAACAAAATACCAATAAAAGAATGTGTATTTGGATAAATATAAATATACAAAACACACATACAAAATAAACATAAAATAAGGTAGATTTGTAATAAAATATATGTACAAAATACACAAACAATAATGTAAATTTATATGAAAATATATATACAAATACACATAAAATACCATGAACTTGTATAAAAATATATATTCAAAATAAATGTTAAATAATGTAAGAGCGTATAAAAATATATATACAAAGTACATATAAAATGAAAATTAAGATGCAAAATACATATAAAATAACGCATTTTTTATAAAATTATTGATACCAAAATACACATAAAATATTTGAACTTGTATTAAAATAAATATACAAAATGCACATACAATAAGGTAAATTTGTGTTGAAATAGATATGCAAAATACATATAAAATAATGTAAATTTGTTTCAAAATATTTATACGAATACACATAAAATAACGTAGATTTCTATAAAAATACATATACAATATACACATAAAATTAAGTAAATACGTTTAAAAAAATGTATACAAAATACACATAAAATAATGTAAATTCGTATAAATGTAAATAAACAATATACCAATAAAAGAATGTGAATTTGTATAAATATAAATATACAAAATGCACATAAAATAACGTAAATTTATATAAAACTATATACATAAAATAACGCAAATTTCTATAAAAATATATGCACAAAAATGAACATTATATAAATTTGCATAAAAATATATATACAAAACACAAATTAGATAATGTAAATGAGTATAAAAATATGTATACAAAATACCTATGAAATAATCTAAATTCGTATCGAATTAAATTAAGAAATACCAATACAATAATGTAATTTTGGATGAAAATATATATACAAAATACACATAAAATAACCTAAATACAAATACAAATATACACATAAAATAATTAAAAATTGAATGAAATAAATATACAAAATAAACATAAAATAAGGTAAATTTGTTATGAAATATATGAAAAAATACACAAAATAATATAAATTTGTATGAAAATATATATACAAATACACATTAAATAACATGAATTTGTATAAAATTTGTAGCAAAATATATACTTATACACACAATAAAATAACGTAATTTTTTTATGAAAATGTATATACAAAATACACATAAAATAATTTAAATACGTAGAAAAATATATATACAAAAAACACATAAAATAATGTAAATATGTATGAAAATATATAAACAAATACACATAAAATAATGTAAATTTGGATAAAATATATATAGAAAATGAACATTAAATTATGTAAATATATATATTAAAAAATATATACAAAAAACACATAGAATAATGTTAAATCGTATCAAAATAAATAAAGAGAATATCAATAAAATAATGTAAATTTGTATGAAAATAAAGATGCAAAATATCCATATAATAACGCATATTTGCATAAAAATATATATACAAAAATACATATAAAATAATTAAATTTGTATTAAAATAAATATAAAAAAATACACGTACAATAAAGTAAATTTATATTGAAATAGATATGCAAAATACACATTAATAATGTAAATTTGTATCAAAATATATATACGAATACTCATAAAATAGAGTAAATTTCTATGAAAATATACATACAAAATAGATATACAAAATACACATATAACTAATTAAATTTGTATTTAAATACACGTACAAAAAACACATAAAATAATGTAGATTTGTATGAAATGAAAACAAATACATTTTATATAAAATATATATACAAAATACACATAGAATAATGTAAAATCATATCAAAATAAATACACAGAATATCAATAAAATAATGTAAATTTGTATGAAAATAAAGATGCAAAATACCCATAAAATAAAGCATATTTTTTTAAAAATACATATACAAAAATACATATAGATTAATCAAATTTGTATTAAAATTAATATACAAAATGCACATACAATAAGGTAAATTTGTATTGAAAAAATATGCAAAATACACATAAAACAATGTAAATTTGTTTCAAAATATATATACGAATACACATAAAATAACGTAGATTTCTATAAAAAATATATATACAAAATACACTTGAAATAATGTAAATACGTATAAAAATATATATACAAAATACACATTAAATAATGTTAATTCGTGTCAAAATAAATAAACAAAATATCAAGAAAAGAATGTGTATTTGTATGAAAATAGATATACAAAATACACATAAAATAACCTAAATTTGTATAAAACTATATACAAAAATACACAAAAATAATTTAAATTTGTATGAAAATAAATATACAAAAAACATATAAAAATAGGTAAATTTGTATTGAAATACATATACAAAATACACATAAAATAATGTAAATTTGAATAAAATATATAAACATATACGCTTAAAATAACGCAAATTTGTATCAAATATATGCAAAATACACATTAAATTATGTAAATATGTATAAAAAATATATACAAAACACATAGAATAAAGTAAAATCATATCAAAATAAATACACAGAATATTAATGAAATAATGTAAATTTGTATGAAAATTAAGATGCAAAATACCCATAAAATAACGTATTTTTATAAAAATATATATACGAAAAAACATAAAATATTTGATTTTGTATTAAAATAAATAGATATACAAAATACACATAAAATAAGCTAAATTTGAATTGAAATATATATACAAAATACATAAAATAATGTAAATTTGTATCAAAATACTTATACAAATACACATAATAACGTAAATTTGTATAAAAATATATAAACAAAATACACATTAAATAATGTAAATACGTATAAAAAAATGTACAAAATACACAAATAATCATGTAATTCGTATCAAAATAAATAGACATAATACCAATAAAATAATGTAAATTTATGAGAAAACAAATACAAAATACACATAAATAACGTTAATATCAATAAAAATATATAATATAATATATTTTTATAATTATTTAAAATATTTAATGTATATTTTGTATATATATTTTGAAACAAATTTACATTGTTTTATATGTATTTGTTTATATATTTTCATACAAATTTACATTATTTTATGTTAGTTTTTTATATTTATTTCAATACAAATTTACCCAAATTTATGTGTATTTTGTATATATATTTTCAAACATATTTAAATTATTTTGTGTATTTTGTATATATTTTATACAAATTTTAGTTATTTTATTTGTATTTTGTATATATTTTCATACAAATATACATTCTTTTATTGAATTTTGTGTATTTAATTTTTAAATTTACATTATTTTATGTGTATTTTGTATATATATATTTTATAAGTATTTTTATTATTTTATATGTATTTTGTATATACATTTTCATAGAAATTTACGTTATTTTTTGTGTGTATTCCTATATATTTTGAAACAAATTTTATACAAATTTATATTATTTTATGTGTATTTGTATATATATTTTCATACAAATTTATATTATTTTATGTGTATTTTTACATATATTTTATTACAAATTTACCTTATTTTATGTTTATTTTGTATATTTATTTCATTCAATTTTATATTATTTATATGTGTATATTTGTATTTATATTTACTTATTTTATGTGTTTTGTATATATATTTTCATAAAAATACATTATTTTATTGTTATTTTCTTAATTTAACTTGATACAAATTTACATTATTTTATATGTATTTTGTATACATATTTTTATACTATTTACATTATCTTATGTGTGTTTTGTATATATTTTTTATACAAACTAATTTTATGTGTATTTTGTATATATATTTTATAGAAACTTAAAACGTTATTTTATGTGTATTTTGTATATATTTTCATACAAATTTACATTATTTAATTAGTTTTTTGTTTATTTATTTTGATACGAATGACTTTATTATTTGTGTATTTTGTAAATATTTTTTCAATACAAATTTACATTATTTAATGTGTGTTTTGCTTATATATTTTTTTACAAATTTACTTTATTTTATGTGTATTTGTTAAAATATATTTTGAAACAATTTACATTATTTTATGTATTTTGTATATATATTTCAATTCAAATTTACATTATTTTGTTTGTATTTTGTATATCTATTTTCATACAAATTTAATTACTTTTGTGTATTTTTGTATATATTTTATACAAATTTACGTTATTTTATCATTTTTATTTATATTTATACAAATACACATTCTTATTCATATTTTGTTTATTTATTTTGAAACGAATTTACATTACTTAATATGTATTTTGTATATATATTTTTATACGTATTTACATAATTTCATGTGTATTTTGTATATATATTTCTATAGAAATCTACGTTATTTTATGTGTATTCGCATATATATTTTGAAACAAATTTACATTGTTTCATATGTATTTTTGAATATCTCTTTCAATACAAATTTACCTTATTGTATATGCATTTTGTATATTTATTTCAATACAAATTTAAATATTTTATGTGTATTTTGGTATATATAATTTTATAAAAAATGCGCTATTTTATGGGAATTTTGCATCTTTCTTTTCATACAAATTTACATTATTTTCTTGATATTCTCTGTATTTATTTTGATACGATTTTACATTATTCTATTTCTTTTTTGTATATATTTTGTTTATTCACATTTACATTATTTAATGTGTATCTTGCATATATATTTTATACAAATTTACGTTATTTAAGTGTATTTGTTTATATATTTTCATTCAAATTTACATTATTTTATTTGTATTTTGTATATGTATTTCAATACAAATTTACCTAATTTGATGTGTATTTTGTATATTTCTTTTCATAAAAATTTTAATTATTTTTGTGTATTTTTGTATATAGTTTTATACAAATTTAGGTTATTTAATGTACGCATTTACATTATTTAATGTGTATAAAATATATATTTTATGCAAATTTACTTTATTTTATGTAAAATTGTATTGAAATAAATATGCAAAATACATATAAAGAAAGTAAATTTGTTTGAAAATATATATACAAAATACATAAAATAACGTAAATTTCTATAAAATATATACAAAAATACACAAAAGTAATTAAATTTCTATAAAAATAGATATACAAAATACACATAAAATAATCTAAATTTGAATTGAAATATATATAAAAAATACATATAATAATGTATATAAATATATATATATATATATATATATATAGATATATATATATATATATATATATATATATATATATATATATATATATATATATATATATATATATATATATATATATATATATATATATATATATATATATATATATATATATATATATATATATATATATATATATATATATATATATATATATATATATATATATATATATATATATATATATATATATTATAAATTTACGTTATTTTAAGTGTATTTGTATATATATTTTCATTCAAATTTACATTATTTTATGTTTATTTCATGTATATATATTTCAATTCAAATTTAGCTTATTTTATCTGTATTTTGTATATCTATTTTCATACAATTTAATTACTTGTGTATTTTTGTATATAGTTTTATACAAATTTACGTTATTTTATGTGTATTTTGTATATTTATATTTATACAAATACACATTCTTTTATTGGTATTTTGTTTATTTATTTTGATACGAATTTACATTATTTTATGTGTCTTTTGTATATATATTTTTATGCAAATCGAAGTTATTTTATGTGTATTTGTATATATTTTGAAACAAATTTACATTGTTTTATATGTATTTTGCATCTCTATTTCAATACAGATTTACCTTATTGTATGTGTATTTTGTAAATATATTTTAATACAAATTAATATTTTTATGTGTATTTTGGTATATATATTTTTATAAAAAATGCGTTATTTTATGGGTATTTTGCTTCTTTATTTTCATACAAATTTACATTATTTTATTAATATTCTGTGTATTTATTTTGATACGATTTTACATTATTCTATTTATGTTTTGTATATATTTTTTTTTATTCAAATTTACGTTATTTTAAGTGTATTTGTTTATATATTTTAATTCAAATTTACATTATTTTATGTGTATTTTGTATATGTATTTCAATACAAATTTACCTAATTTTATGTGTATTTTGTATATTTATTTTCATACAAATTTTAATTATTTTTGTGTATTTTTGTATATAGTTTTATACAAATTTATGTTATCTTATGTGTATTTTGTATATTTATTTTCATTCAAATACACATTCTTTTATTGATATTTTGTTTATTTATTTTGACGCGAATTTACATTATTTAATGTGTATTTTGTATATATATATTTATACGTATTTACATCCTTTCATGTGTATTTTGTATATTTATAAAAAATGCGTTATTTTATGGGTATTTTGCATCTTTATTTTCATACAAATTTACATTATTTTATTTACATTCTGTGTATTTATTATGATACGATTTTACATTATTCTATTTGTGCTTTGTATATATATTTTTTATACATATTTACATTATTTAATGAGTATTCTGTATATATATTTTATACAAATTTACGTTAATTTAAGTGTATTTGTTTATATATTTTCATTCAAATTTACATTATTTTATGTGTATTTTGTATATGTATTTCTATACAAATTTACCTAATTTTATGTGTATTTTGTATATTTATTTTCATACAAATTTAATTTATTTTTGTGTATTTTTATATATAGTTTTATACAAATTTACGTTATTTTATGTGTATTTTGTATATGTATCTTCATACAAATACACATTCTTTTATTGATATTTTCCTTATTTTTTTTGACACGAATTTACATTATTTAATGTGTATTTTGTATATATATTTTTATACGTATTTACATCATTTCATGTGTATTTTGTATATATATTTCTATAGAAATCTGCGTTATTTTATGTGTATTCGTATATATATTTTGAAAGAAATCTACATTATTTTATGTGTATTTTGTATATATATTTCATTACAAATTTGCCTTATTTTATATATATTTATTCATATATATATATATATATATATATATATATATATATATATATATATATATATATATATATATATATATATATATATATATATATATATATATATATATATATATATATATATATATATATATATATATATATATATATATATTCCTAAAATATGCATTCTTTTATTGGAATTTTGTTTATTTATTTTGATACGAATTTACATTATTTTATGTGTATTTTGTATATATATTTTTCTACGTATTTACATTACTTTATGTGTATTTTGTTTATATATTTTCATAAAAATTTACGTTTTTTTAATGTGTGTATTCGTATCTATTTTGATACAAATTTACATTATTTTATGTGTATTTTGCATATCTATCTCAATACAAATTTACCTTATAGTATGTGTATTTTGAATATTTATTTTAATACAAATTAAAAAAATTTATGTGTATTTTCGTATATATTTTTTTTAAATATGAGTTATTTTATGTGTATTTTGTATATCTATTTTCATACAAATTTAATTACTTTTGTGTATTTTTGTATATACTTTTATATCAATTTACGTTATTTTATGTGTATTTTGTATATTTATATTTATACAAATACACATTATTTTATTAGTATTTTTTTTATTTATTTCGATACGAGTTTACATTATTTTATGTGTATTCGTATATATATTTTGAAACAAATTTACATTGTTGTATATGTATTTTTGAATATCTCTTTCAATACAAATTTACCTTCCTGTATATGCATTTTGTATATTTATTTCAATACAAATTTAAATATTTTATGTGTATTTTTATAAAAAATGCGATATTTTTGGGGAATTTTGCATCTTTATTTTCATACAAATTTACATTATTTTATTGATATTCTGTGTATTTATTTTGATACGATTGTACATTATTCTATTTGTTTTTTGTATATATTTTTTTATACACATTTACATTATTTAATGTGTATCTTGCATATATATTTTATAAAAATTTACGTTATTTTAAGTGTGTTTGTTTATATATTTTCATTCAAATTTACATTATTTGATGTGTATTTTGTGTATGTATTTCAATACAAATTTACCTAATTTTACGTGTATTTTGTATATTTCTTTTAATACAAGTTTAAACTATTTTTGTGTATTTTTGTATATAGTTTTATACAAATTTAGGTTATTTTATGTACTCATTTACATTATTTAATGTGTGTTTTGTATATATATTTTTATGCAAATTTACTTTATCTTATGTGCATTTTTGTACATATATTTTTATAGAAATTTGCGTTATTTGTATATGTTTTCTCATACAAATTTACATTATTTTATTGTTATTTTGTTTATTTATTTTGATACGAATTACATGATTATTTGTGTATTTTGTACATATTTTTTATTCGTTTTTACATTACTTAATGTGTATTTTGTTTATATATTTTTAAACAAATCTTCGTTATTATATGTATTTGTATAAATATTTTGATATAAATTTACATTATTTTATGTATTTTGTATATATATTTCAATTCCAATTTAGTTTATTTTAGCTGTATTTTATATATCTATTTTCCTACAAATTTAATTACTTCTGTGTATTTTTGTATATAGTTTTATACAAATTTACGATATCTTATGTGTATTTTGTATATTTATATTTATACGAATTCACATTCTTTTATTGGTATTTTGTTTATTTATTTTGATACGATTTTACATTATTTTATGTGTATTTTGTATTAATTTTTTTATACGTATTTACTTCATTTTATGTGTATTTTGTATATATTTTTATAGAAATCAACGTTATTTTATGTGTATTCGTATATATATTTTGAAACAAATTTACATTGTTTTATATGTATTTTGCATATCTATTTCAATACAAACTTACAAAAATGCACATAAAATAAAGTAAATTTGCATAAAAATATATATACAAAACACACATTAAATAATGTAAATGCGTACATAAAATAACCTAAATTTGTATAAAACTATATACAAAAATACACAAAAATAATTAAAATTTGTATAAAAAGAAATATACAAAATACACATAAAATTACGTAAATTTGTATTGAAATACATATACAAAATACACATAAAATAATGTAAATTTGAATGAAAATATATAAACAAATACACTTAAATAACGTAAATTTCTATAAAACATATATGCAAGATACACATTAAATAATGTAAATGTGTATAAAAAAAAATATATACAAAAAAGAAATAGAATAATGTAAAATCGTATCAAAATAAATACAGAGAATATCCACAAAATAATGTAAATTTGTATGAAAAGAAAGATGCAAAATTCCCTTAAAATAGCGCATTTTTTTAAAAAATATATATACCAAAATACACATAAAATATTTAAATTTGTATTGATATAAATATACAAAATGCATATACAGTAAGGTAAATTTGTATTGAAAGAAATATTCAAAAATACATATAAAACAATGTAAATTTGTTTCAAAATATATATACGAATACACATAAAATAACGTTGATTTCTATAGGAATATATATACAAAATACACATGAAATGATGTAAATACGTATAAAAATATATATATAAAATACACATTAAATAATGTAAATTCGCGTCAAAATAAATAAACAAAATATCATGAAAAGAATGTGTGTTTGTATGAAAATAGATATACAAAATACACATAAAATAACCTAAATTTGTATCAAGCTATATACAAAAATACACAAAAATATTTTAAATTTGTATGAAAATAAATATACAAAATACACATAAAATTAGGTAAATTTGTATTGAAATACATATACAAAATACACATAAAATAATGTAAATTTGTATGAAATTAAAACAAATTCACATAAAATAACGTACATTTGTATAAAATATATATACAAAATATACATAGAATAATGTAAAATCGTATCAAAATAAATACACAGAATATCAATAAAATAATGTAAATTTGCATAAAAATATATATACAAAACACACATTAAATAATGTACATGCGTATAAAAATATGTAAACAAAATACCAATGAAATAATCTAAATTTGTATCGAATCAAATTAACAAAATACCAAAAAAATAATGGAATTTTGGATGAAAATATATATAGAAAATACACATAAAATAACCTAAATACAAATACAAATATACACTTAAAATAATTTAAAATTGAATGAAATAAATATACAAAATAAACATAAATAAGGTAAATTTGTAATGAAATATATGTACAAAATACACATAAAATAATATAAATTTGTATGAAAATATAAATACAAATACACATAAAATAACATGAATTAGTATAAAAATATATATTAAAAAAAAAACATTAAATAATGTATAAAAATATATATACACAATAAAGTAAATTTGTATTGAAATAGATATGCAAAATACACATAAATAATGTAAATTTGTATCAAAATATATATACGAATACACCTAAAATAGAGTAAATTTCTATGAAAATATACATACACAATACATATCAAATGATGTAAATAAGTATAAAAATATATATATCAAATACACCTAAAATAATGTAAATTCGTATCAAAATAAATAAACAAAATTCCGATAAAAAACGTATATTTGTAGGAAAATAAATACCGAAAATACACATAAAATAACGAAGATTTGTATAAAAATATATACAAAAAAAAATAATTATATCAATTTGTATGAAAATAGATATACAAAATACACATATAATAAGTTAAATTTGTATTTAAATACATGTACAAAATACACGTAAAATTATGTAAATTTGTATGAAATGAAGACAAATACACATAAAATAACGTAGCTACATTTGTATAAAATATATATACTAAATACACATAGAATAATGTAAAATCGTATCAAAATAAGTACACAAAATATCAATAAAATAATTTAAATTTGTATGAAAATAAAGATGCAAAATACCCATAAAATAAAGCATATTTTCTTTAAAAATACATATACAAAAATACACATAGAATAATTAAATTTGTATTAAAATTAATATACAAAATGCATATACAATAAGGTTAATTTGTATTGAAAAAATACGCAAAATACACCTAAAACAGTGTAAATTTGTTTCAGAAAATATATACGAATACACATAAAATAACGTTGATTTCTATAGGAATATATATACAAAATACACATGAGATGATGTAAATACGTATAAAAATATATATACAAAATACACATTAAATAATGTAAATTAGAGTCAAAATAAATAAACAAAATATCAATAAAAGAAAGTGTATTTGTATGAAAATAGATATACAAAATACACATAAAATAACCTAAATTTGCATTTAACTATATACAAAAATACACAAAAATATTTTAAATTTGTATGAAAATAAATATACAAAATACACATAAAATTAGGTAAATTTGTATTGAAATACATATACAAAATACACATAAAATAATGTAAATTTTTATGAAAATACATAAACAAATACACTTAAAATAACGTAAATTTGTATATAAAAAATATATACAAAACACAAATAGAATAATGTAAAATCGTATCAAAATAAATACACAGAATATTAATAAAATAATGTAAATTTGTATGAAAATAAAGAGGCAAAATACTGATAAAATAACGCATTTTTTTTTTATTTATAAAAATATATATACCAAAATACACATAAAAAAATTAAATTTGTATTAAAATAAATATATAAAAAAACCATACAATAAGGTAAATTTGTATTGAAATAGATATGCAAAATACATATAAAACAATGTAAATTTGTTTCAAAATATATATACGAATGCACATAAAATAACGTAGATTTCTATAAAAATATATATACAAAATACACATCAAATGAAGTAAATACGTATAAAAAAATGCATACAAAATACACATAAAATAATATAAATTCGTATCAAAATAAATAAACAAAATACCCATAAAAGAATGTGTATTTGTAATACACATATAATTAGTTAAATTTGTATTTTAATACATGTACAAAATACACATAAAATTATGTAAATTTGTATGAAGTGAAAACAAATACACATAAAATAACGTACATTTCTATAAAATATATATACAAAATACACATAGAATAATGTAAAACCGTATCAAAATAAGTACACAGAATATCAATAAAATAATTTAAATTTGTATGAAAACAAAGATGCAAAATACCCATAAAATAAAGCATATTAAAAAAATAAAATACATATATAAAAATACACATAGAATAATTAAATTTGTATTAAAATTAATATACAAAATGCACATACAATAAGGTAAATTTGTATTGAAAAAAAACGGAAAATACACATAAAACAGTGTAAATTTGTTTTAAAATATATATACGAATACACATAAAATAACGTTGATTTCTATAAGAATATATATACAAAATACACATGAAATGATGTAAATACGTATAAAAATATATATACAAAATACACATTAAATAATATAAATTCGCGTCAAAATAAATAAACAAAATATCAATAAAAGAATGTGTATTTGTATTAAAATAGATATTCAAAATACACATAAAATAACCTAAATTTGTATCAAACTATATACAAAAAAACACAAAAATATTTTTAATTTGTATGAAAATAAATATACAAAATACACATAAAATTAGGTAAATTTGTATTGAAATACATATACAAAATACACATAAAATAATGTAAATTTGAATGAAAATACATAAATAAATACACTTAAAATAACGTAAATTTGTATATAAAAATATATACAAAACACAAATAGAATAATGTAAAATCGTATCAAAATAAATTCACAGAATATTAATAAAATAATGTAAATTTGTATGAAAATAAAGAGGCAAAATACCCATAAAATAACGCATTTTTTTTATTTATAAAAATATGTATAAAAAAATACACATAAAAAAGTTTAAATTTGTATTAAAATAAATATATAAAAAACACATACAATAAGGTAAATTTGTATTGAAATAGATATGCAAAATACATATAAAACAATATAAATTTGTTTTAAAATATGTATACGAATACACATAAAATAACGTAGATTTCTATAAAAATATATATACAAAATACACATAAAATGAAGTAAATACGTATAAAAAAATGTATACAAAATACACATAAAATAATGTAAACTCGTATAAAAAAAAATTAAAAAAATACCAATAAAAGAATGAGTATTTGTATAAATATAAATTTACAAAATACACATAAAATAACGTAAATTTATATAAAACTATATACAAAAATACACAGAAGTAATTAAATTTGTATGAAAATAGATATACAAAATAAGGTAAACTCGTATAAAAATCAATAAACAAAATTCAGATAAAAGAACGTATATTTGTAGAAAAATAAATATTCAAAATACACATAAAATAACGAGAATTTGTATGAAAATATATACAAAAATAAACAAAAAATAATTTCAATTTGTATGAAAATAGATATACAAAATACACATATAATTAGTTAAATTTGTCTTTAAATACATGTACAAAATACACATAAAATAATGTAAATTTGTAAGAAATTAAAACAAATACACATAAAATAACGTACATTTGTATAAAATATATATATATATATAAAAAATACACATAGAATAATGTAAAATCGTATCAAAATAAATACACAGAATATCAATAAAATAACGTAAATTTGTATGAAAATAAAGGTGCAAAATACCCATAAACTTAAGCATATTTTTATAAAAATATATATACAAAAATACACATTCAATAATTAAATTTGTATTAAAAGTAATATACAAAATGCACATACAATAAGGTAATTATTTTTTTAAAATATGCAAAATACACATAAGACAATGTAAATTTGTATCAAAATATATATACGAATACACATAAAATAACGTAGATTTTTATAGAAATATATATACAAAATGCACTTGAGATGCTGTAAATACGTATAAAAATATATATACAAAATAGACATTAAATAATGTAAATTCGTGTCAAAATAAATAAACAAAATATCAATAAAAGAATGTGTATTTGTATGAAAATACATATACAAAATACACATAAAATAACGTAAATTTGTATAAAACTATGAAAATTTGTATGAAAATATATAAACAAATACACATAAAATAACGTAAATTTGAATAAAATATATATACAAAATATACATTAAATAATGTAAATATGTATAAAAATATATATACAAAATACACATAGAATAATGTTAAATCGTATCAAAATAAATAAAGAGAATATAAATTAAATAATGTAAATTTGTATGAAAATAAAGATGCAAAATACCCATATAATAACGCATATTTGCATAAAAATATATATACAAAAATACACATGAAATAATTAAATTTATATTGAAATAAATATACAATAAAGTAAATTTGTATTGAAATAGATATGTAAAATACACATCAATAATGTAAATTTGTATCAAAATATATATACGAATACACATAAAATAGAGTAAATTTCTATGAAAATATACATACAAAATACACATAAACTTATGTAAATAGTAAAAATATATATATACCAAATACACCTAAAATATTGTAAATTCGTATCAAAATAAATAAACAAAATTCCGATGAAAGAACGTATAATTGTAGGAAAATAAATATACAAAATATTCATAAAATAACGAAAAATTGTATAAAAATTTATACAAAAAAAAACAAAAATAATTTCAATTTGTTTGAAAATACATATACAAAATACACATATAATTAGTTAAATATGTCTTTAAATACATGTACAAAATACATATAAAATAATGTAAATTTTTATGTGCATTTTTGTACATATTTTTTGATAGAAACTTAAAACGTTATTTTATGTGTATTTTGTATATGTTTTCTCATACAAATTTACATTATTTAATTAGTTTTTTGTTTATTTATTTTGATACGAATGACTTGATTATTTGTGTATTTTGAAAATATTTTTTTTATACGTATTTACATTACTTAATGTATATTTTGTTTATATATTTTTTACAAATTTACGTTATTATATGTGTATTTGTTAAAAATATTTTGAAACGAATTTACTTTATTTTATGTATTTTGTATATATATTTCAATTCAAATTTAGCTTATTTTGTGTGTATTTTGTATATCTATTTTCATACAAATTTAATTACTTCTGTGTATTTTTGTATTTAGTTTTATACAAATTTACGTTATTTTATGTGCATTTTGTATATTTATATTTATACAAATACACATTCTCTTATTGGTATTTTGTTTATTTATTTTATATATTTTTTACAAATTTACGTTATTATATGTGTATTTGTTAAAAATATTTTGAAACGAATTTACTTTATTTTATGTGTATTTTGTATACATTTTTGATTCGTATTTACTTAATTTTATTTGTATTTTGTATATATATATTTATATAAATCTACATTATTTTATGTGTATTCGTATAAATATTTTGAAACAAATTTACATTGTTTTATATGTATTTTGCATATCTATTTCAATACAAATTTACCTTATTGTATGTGCATTTTGTATATTTATTTTAATACAAATTCAAATATTTTATGTGTATTTTGGTATATATAATTTTATAAAAAATGCGTTATTTTATAGGTATTTTGCATCTTAGTTTTCATACAAATGTACATTATTTTATTAATATTCTGTGTATATATTTTGATACGATTTTATATTATACTATTTGTGTTTTGTATATATTTTTTTATACATATTTTCATTATTTAATGTATATTTTTTATATATTTTATAAATTAACGTTATTTTAAGTGTATTTGTTTATATAATTTCATTCAAATTTACATTATTTTAAGTGTATTTTGTATATGTATTTTATTACAAATTTACCTAATTTTATGTGTATTTTGTATTTTTATTTTCATATAAATTTAAATTATTTTTGTGTTTTTTTGTATATACATATAGAGTAAATTTCTATGAAAATATATATTCAAAATACAAAAAAAATTATGTAAATAAGTATAAAAATATATATATCAAATACACCTAAAATAATGAAAATTCGTATCAAAATAAATAAACAAAATTCCGATAAAAGAACGTATATTTGTAGGAAAATAAATATACAAAATACACATAAAATTACGAAAATTTGAATAAAAATATATTCTAAAAAACACAAAATTAATTTCGATTTGTATGAAAATAGATATACATAATACACATATAATTAGATAAATTTGCATTTAAATACATGTACAAAATACACATAAAATAATGTAAATTTGTATGAAATGAAAACAAATTCACATATAATAACGTTCATTTGTATGAAATATATATACAAAATATACATAGAATAATGTAAAATCGTATCAAAATAAATACACAAAATATCAATAAAATAATGTAAATTAGTATGAAAATAAAGATGCAAAATACTCATAAAATAAATCATTTTTTTATGAAAATACATATACAAAAATACACATAGAATAATTAAATTTGTATTATTTTATATGTACTTTGTATATATATTTTTATACGCATTTACATTATTTAATATTTATTTTGAATATATAATTTTAAACAAATTCATGGTATTTTATGTGTATTTGTATATATATTTTCATATAAATTTACATTATTTTATGTGTATTTTGTACATATATTTCATTACAAATTTACCTTATCTTATGTTTATTTTGTATGTGTATTTTGTACATTTATATTTATACAAATACACATTCTTTTATTGGTATTTTGTTTAATTATTTTGATTCGAATTTACATTATTTTATGTGTATTTTGTTTACATTTTTTTATACGTATTTACTTAATTTTATGTGTATTTTGTATATATATTTTTATAGAAATCTACGTTATTTTATGTGTATTCGTATATATATTTTGAAACAAATTTACATTGTTTTATATGTATTTTTGCATATCTCTTTCAATAGAAGTTTACCTTATTGTATGTGCATTTTGTATATTTATTTCAATACAAATTTAAATATTTTATGTGTATTTTGATATATATATTTTTATAAGAAATGCGCTATTTGATGGGAATTTTGCATCTTTATTTTCATACAAATTTACATTATTTTATTAATATTCGGTATATTTATTTTGATACGATTTTACATTATTCTATTTGTTTTTTGTATATATTTTTTTTTATACATATTTACATTATTTAATGTGTATCTTGCATATATATATTTCATACAAATTTATTATCTATTATTTATTTTCATACAAATACACATTCTTTTCATGATATTTTGTTTATTTATTTTGACACGAATTTACATTACTTAATATGTATTTTGTATATATATTTTTATACGTATTTACATAATTTCATGTGTATTTTGTATATATATTTCTATAGAAATCTACGTTATTTTATGTGTATTCGTATATATATTTTGAAACAAATTTACATTGTTTTATATGTATTTGTGAATATCTCTTTCAATACAAATTTACCTTACTGTATATGCATTTTGTATATTGATTTCAATACAAATTTAAATATTCTATGTGTATTTTGGTATATATATTTTTTTAAAAAAAGCGCTATTTTATAGGAATTTTGCATTTTTCTTTTCATACAAATTTACATTATTTTGTTGATATTCTCTGTATTTATTTTGATATGATTTTACATTATTCTATTTTTTTTTTGTATATATTTTTTTTTATACACATTTACATTATTTAATGTGTATCTTGCATATATGTTTTATACAAATTTACGTTATTTAAGTGTATTTGTTTATATATTTTCATTCAAATTTACATTATTTTATGTGTATTTTGTATATGTATTTCAATACAAATTTACCTAATTTTATGTGTATTTTGTATATTTCTTTTCATACAAGATTTAATTATTTTTGTGTATTTTTGTAAATAGTTTTATTCAAATTTAGGTTATTTTATGTACGCATTTACATTATTTAATGTGTGTTTTGTATATATATTTTTATGCAAATTTACTTTATTCTATGTGCATTTTTGTAAGTTTGTATTGAAATAGATATGCAAAATACATATAAAACAATGTAAATTTGTTTCAAAATATATATACGAATACACATAAAATAACGTTGATTTCTATAAAAATATATACAAAATACACATAAAATGAAGTCAATACGTATAAAAAAATGAATACAAAATACACATAAAATAATGTAAAATCGTATCAAAATAAATAAACAAAATACCAATAAAAGAATGTGAATTTGTATAAATATAAATATACAAAATACACATAAACTATCGTAAATTTGTAAAAAACTATATACAAAAATACACAGAAGTAATTAAATTTGTAGTAAAATAGATATATAAAATACAGCTAAAATAAACTAAATTTGAATTGAAATATATATACAAAATACATAAAATAATGTAAATTTATATCAAAATATTTATACAAATACATATAATAACGTAGATTTGTTTAAAAATATATAAACAAAATACACATTAAGTAATGTAAATACGTATAAAAAATATGTACAAAATACACATATAATCATGTAATTCGTATCAAAATAAATAAACAAAATAACAATAAAATAATGTAAATTTGTATGAGAAAACATATACAAATAACGCAAATTTCTATAAAAATATATGTACAAAAATGCACATAAGATAAAGTAAATTTGCATAAAAATATATATACAAAACACACTTTAAATAATGTAAATGCGTACATAAAATAACCTAAATTTGTATAAAACTATATACAAAAATACACAAAAATAATTTAAATTTGTATGAAAAGAAATATACAAAATACACGTAAAATTAGGCAAATTTGTATTGAAATACATATACAAAATACACATCAAATAATGTAAATTTGAATGAAAATATATAAACAAACGCACTTAAAATAACGTAAAATATATATGCAAGATACACATTAAATAATGTAAATGTGCATAAAAAAATATATACAAAAAACAAATAGAATAATGTAAAATCGTATCAAAATAAATACACAGAATATCAATAAAATAATGTAAATTTGTATGAAAATAAAGATGCAAAATTCCCAAAAAATATTTTTATAAAAAATATATATACCAAAATACACATAAAATATTTAAATTTGTATTGAAATAAATATACAAAATGCATATACAGTAAGGTAAATTTGTATTGAAAGAGATATTAAAAAATACATATAAAACAATGTAAATTTGTTTCAAAATATATATACAAATACACATAAAATAATGTAAACTCGTATCGAAATAAATAAAAAAAATACTAATAAAAGAATGTGTATTTGTATAAATATAAATATACAAAATACACATAAAATAACGTAAATTGATATAAAAGTATATACAAAAATACACAAAAGTAATTAAATTTGTATGAAAAAAGATATACAAAATACACATAAAATAACTCATATTTAAAAAAAATATATACGAAAATACACATAAAATAATTTAATTTGTATTAAAATAAATATACAAAATACACATACTATAAGGTAAATTTGTATTGAAACAGATATGCAAAATACACATAAAATAATGTAAATTTGTATCAAAATAGATACGAATACACATAATAAAAAAACGTAAATTTTTATGATAATATATAAACAAAATACACATAAAGTAATGTAAATACGTAGAAAAATATATATACAAAATACACATAAAATAATGTAAATTCGTATCAAAATAAATAAACAAAATTCCAATAAAAGAATGAATATTTGTAGGAATATATATATATATATATATATATATATATATATATATATATATATATATATATATATATATATATATATATATATATATATATATATATATATATATATATATATATATATATATATATATATATATATATATATATATATATATATATATATATATATATATATATATATATATATATATATATATATATATATATATATATATATATATATATATATATATATATATATATATATATATATATATATATATATATATATATATATATATATATATATATATATATATATATAGTATATGTATAGAAAATACACTTGAAATAATCTAAATTCGTATCGAAATAAATGAACAAAATACCGATAAAATAATGTAATATTGAGTAAAAATATATATAGAAAATACACATAAAATAACGTAAATACAAATAAATATATACACATAAAATGATTTGAATTTGAATGAAAATAGATATAAAAATAAACATAAAATAAAGCAAATTTGTAATGAAATATATATACAAAATACACATAAAATAATGTAGATTTGTTTCAAAATATATATACGAATACACATAAAATAACGTAGATTTCTATAGAAATATATGTACAAAATACACATGAAATGATGTAAATACGTATGAAAATAAATATACAAAATACACATAAAATTAGGTAAATTTCTATAGAAATACACATACAAAATACACATAAAATAATGTAAATTTGAATGAAAATATATAAACAAATACACTTAAATTAACGTAAATTTGTATAAAATATATATACAAAATACTCATTAAATAATGTAAATATGTATAAAAAATATATATACAAAGCACAAATAGAATAATGTAAAATCGTATCATAATAAATACACAGAATGTAAATAAAATAATGTAAATTTGTATGAAAATAAAGATGCAAAATACCCATATAATAACGCATTTTATATAAATTTACAAAATACACATGAAAGGATGTAAATACGTATAAATATATATTTATATATACAAAATACACATTAAATAATGTAAATTCGCGTCAAAATAAATAAACAAAATATCAATAAAAGAATGTGTGTTTGAATGAAAATAAATATACAAAATACACATAAGGTAACATAAATTTGTATAAAACTATATACAAAAATACACAAAAATAATTTAAATTTGTATGAAAATAAATATACAAAATACACATAAAATTAGGTAAATTTGTATTGAAATACATATACAAAATACACATAAAATAGTGTAAATTTGAATAAAAATACATAAACAAATACACTTAAAATAACGTAAATTTGAATAAAAAAATATATACAAAACATAAATAGAATAATGTAAAATCGTATCAAAATAAATACACAGAATATTAATAAAATAATGTAAATTTGTATGAAAATAAAGAAGCAAAATACCCATAAAATAACGCTTTTTTTTTTAAATATATATACCAAAATACACATAAAAAAATTAATTTTATATTAAAATAAATATACAAAATACACATACAATAAGGTAAATCTGTATTGAAATAGATATGCAAAATACATATAAAACAATGTAAATTTGTTTCAAAATATATATACAAATACACATAAAATAACGTAGATTTGTATAAAAATATATATACAAAATACACATAAAATGAAGTACATACGTATGAAAAAAATGTATACAAAAAACACATATAATAATGTAAATTCGTATCAAAATAAATAAACAAAATACCAATAAAAGAATGTGTATTTGTATAAATATAAATATACAAAATACACATAAAATAACGTAAATTTGTATAAAACTATATACAAAAATACACAGAAGTAATTAAATTCGTATGAAAATAGATATACAAAATACAGATAAAATAAGCTAAATTTGAATTGAAATATATATACAAAATACATGAAATAAATATAAAATAATGTAAATTTGAATGAAAATATATAAACAAATACACTTAACTTAAATAATGTAAATTTATATCAAAATATTTATACAAATACATATAATAACGTAGATTTGTTTAAAAATATATAAACAAAATACACATTAAGTAATGTAAATACGTATAAAAAATATGTACAAAATACACATATAATCATGTAATTCGTATCAAAATAAATAAACAAAATAACAATAAAATAATGTAAATTTGTATGAGAAAACATATACAAATAACGCAAATTTCTATAAAAATATATGTACAAAAATGCACATAAGATAAAGTAAATTTGCATAAAAATATATATACAAAACACACTTTAAATAATGTAAATGCGTACATAAAATAACCTAAATTTGTATAAAACTATATACAAAAATACACAAAAATAATTTAAATTTGTATGAAAAGAAATATACAAAATACACGTAAAATTAGGCAAATTTGTATTGAAATACATATACAAAATACACATCAAATAATGTAAATTTGAATGAAAATATATAAACAAACGCACATAAAATAACGTAAAATATATATGCAAGATACACATTAAATAATGTAAATGTGCATAAAAAAATATATACAAAAAACAAATAGAATAATGTAAAATCGTATCAAAATAAATACACAGAATATCAATAAAATAATGTAAATTTGTATGAAAATAAAGATGCAAAATTCCCAAAAAATATTTTTATAAAAAATATATATACCAAAATACACATAAAATATTTAAATTTGTATTGAAATAAATATACAAAAGCATATACAGTAAGGTAAATTTGTATTGAAAGAGATATTCAAAAATACATATAAAACAATGTAAATTTGTTTCAAAATATATATACGAATACACAAAAAATAATGTAAACTCGTATCGAAATAAATAAAAAAATACTAATAAAAGAATGTGTATTTGTATAAATATAAATATACAAAATACACATAAAATAACGTAAATTGATATAAAAGTATATACAAAAATACACAAAAGTAATTAAATTTGTATGAAAATAGATATACAAAATACACATAAAATAATTAAATTTGTATTAAAATAAATATACAAAATACACATACTATAAGGTAAATTTGTATTGAAATAGATATGCAGAATACACATAAAATAATGTAAATTTGTATCAAAATAGATACGAATACACACAATAAAAAAACGTAAATTTTTATGAAAATATATAAACAAAATACACATAAAGTAATGTAAATACGTAGAAAAATGTGTATTTTTGTATATGTATTTTTATAAAAATATGCTTTATTTTATGGGTATTTTGCATCTTTATTTTCATACAAATTTACATTATTTTATTGATATTCTCTGAATTTATTTTGATATGATTTTACATTATTCTGTGTGTATTTTGTATATATATTTTATATAAAATGTATTTGTTTTCATTTCATACAAATCTACATTATTTTATGTGTTTTTTGTACATGTATTTAAATACAAATTTAACTAGTTATATGTTTATTTTGTATATCTATTTTGTATGTATATTTTCATAGAAATTTACTCTATTTTATGAGTATTCGTATATATATTTTGATACAAATTTACATTATTGATGTGTATTTTGCATATCTATTTCAATACAAATTTACTTTATTGTACGTGCATTTTGTATATTTATTTTAATACAAATTTAATTATTTTATATGTATTTTTGTATATATATTTTTATGCAAATATGCGTTATTATATGGATATTTTGCATCTTTATTTTCATACAAATTTACATTATTTTATTGATATTCTCTTTATTTATTTTGATTCGATTTAACATTATTCTATGTGTATTTTGTATATATTTTTTTTATACATATATACATTATTTAATGTTCATTTTGTATATATATTTTATCCAAATTTACATTATTTTATGTGTATTAATTTATATATTTTCATACAAATTTACATTATTTTATGTGTTTTTTGTATATATATTTTTCTACGTATTTAAATTATTTTATGTGT
Source organism: Eriocheir sinensis (assembly GCF_024679095.1). Lineage (NCBI taxonomy): Eukaryota > Metazoa > Arthropoda > Malacostraca > Decapoda > Varunidae > Eriocheir > Eriocheir sinensis. Next base: position 238,128 of record NW_026112023.1, read on the forward strand.
ATTTTGTATATACATTTTCATAAAAAAATTACGTTATTTTATTGTGTGTATAAGTATATATTTTGATACAAATTTTATACAAATTCATGTTATTTAATGTGTATTTGTATATATTTTCATACAAATTTATATTATTTTATGTATTTTTCATATATATTTTTATACGTATTTACATCATTAGCGTCAAAATAAATAAACAAATATCAATAAAAGAAATATTAATATTTGTGTAGAAAATATATACAAAATGAAAAATATAAATTAAATACACATAAAAATGAAATCTTACCTCTCCAAAATAAATATATACACATACAATACCGTTAATTCGTATGAAACCATATGAACAAATACATAAAGATATTGCAGAAGTTCTGAATGATGTATGAATATACAAAATGCGCCACATTAACGTAAATTTGTATCAAAATATGTATACAAGTACACGTTAAAATAACATCAAATAGCAAATATATACATATATATACAAATACAGAAAATATGTAAATTCGCGTATAACAAAATATACACCGGAAATGTAAATAGAGTAATGTAAATTTGTACAACCATGAAAATAAATATGCAAAATACACGCCAAATAATGTAAATTTGGTAAAAATACTACAGCAAATACACATGAAAGGATGTAAATTTGTATAAATAGCTTATATACAAAATACTTATTGAAATATATGAATGTATGTATAAAAAATATATATATGTGTAAATGTGAATAATGTATATCATATCATATATAAATTCACAGATATAGAAATAAAATAAATAGCAAATTTTGTAAGAAATGAATGCAAAATACCCCATAAAATAGTAAATTTTTTATAAATACAAAATACATGAAAGGATGTAATGCGTATAAATATATATATATATATATATATATATATATATATATATATATATATATATATATATATATATATATATATATATATATATATATATATATATATATATATATATATATATATATATATATATATATATATATATACAAAATACGACGTAAATAAATGTAAATTCGCGTCCAAAATAAATAAACAAAAATATCAATAAAAGAGATGTGTATATGTGTTAAAATAAATATACAAAAATACTACATAGGATAAAAAACTATATACAAAATACTTACAAAAATAATTAAAATTTGTGTGAAAATAAATATACAAAATACACATAAAAAATTAGGTAAATTTGTATTGAAATACATATACAATATACATATAAAATAATGTGAATTTGAATGAAAATACATAAACAAATGCACACCTAAAACTAACGTGAAATTTGTATAAAAAAAATATATACAAGCACACAAATGAAAGAATAATGGCAAAATCGTATCAAAATAAATACACAGAATATTAATAAAAAATAATGTAAATTTGTATGAAAATAAAAACAAAATACCATAAAATAACACATTTTTTATAAAAATATATATACCAAATACTTACATAAAAATTAATTTTGAATTAAAATAAAATCTTACAAAATGCACACATACACAATGAGGTGAAATCTGTATTGAAATAGATATGCAAAATACATATAAAACAATGAAAATTTTTTTCAAAATATATATACACTTAAAATATATGAATTTGGATTAAAATAAATATCCAAAATGCACATACAATAAAATAAATTTGCTTATTGCCAAATAGATATGCAAAATACATATAAAACCCTTGAAAGTTTTTTCAAATGTAAGTTTTTCCAAAATATATACGAATACATATAAAATAACGTAGATTTCTATAAAAATATATATACAAAATACACATAAAATGGAAGTAAATACATATAAAAAAAAGGTATACAAAATACACATAAAATAAATGTAAACTCATTATCCAAAATAAATAAACAAAAATACTAATAAAAAAGAATAGGTGTGACATTAAAAATATAAATATACAAAATACAAATAAAATAACGTAAATTTATTTAAAACTATATGCAAAATACACAAAAGAAATTAAATTTGTGTGAAAATAGATATACAAAATACATGTATTATTTTGTATATTTATTCATACAAAAATGTAAAATATTTATATATTTTTATATATTACCATACAAATTTTCAAATTATTTTATATGTATTTAACATATTTAATTTTCTACAAATATAAGTTAACTTTTATCTGAATTTTGTTTATTGAATTGAAACAAAATTTACACTTATTTTGTATATCTATTACTCATACAAATTAAAAAAAATACTTCTGTGTATTTTTGTATATAACTTATATAAATTTACGTTATTTTATATTATTTAATGTATATTTATATTTATACAAATACACACACATTCTTTTATTGTTTTTTTCTATATTTGTTTTTGATACATTTACATTATTTTATGTGTATTTTGTATACATTTTTTATACGTATTTACTTCATTTTCCATGTATTTTGTATATATATTTTATAGATCTCTCAACGTTATTTTAGCATGTGTATTCGTATATATATTTTGAAACAAATTTACATTGTTTTCTATATGTATTTTGCATATCTATTTCAATACAAATTTACCTTATTGTATGTGTTTTTATATATATTTATTTTTAATTCAAATTTAATTTTTTATGTGTATATTTGGTATATATATATTTTATAAATAAAAAAAATACGTTATTTTATCGAATTATTTTTGCCTGTTTATTTTCATAAAAATTTACATTATTTTATTAATATTCTGTGTATTTGTTTTGATACGATTTTACATAATTCTATTTGTGTTTTGTATATATTTTTTATACAATTATACGTTATTTTACAAGTGTATTTGTTTATGTCTTTTCATTTCAAATTTACATTATTTTATGTGTATTTTGTATATGTACTTCAATACAAAGTTACTAATTTTATGTAAGTGTAGTTTGTATATTTATTTTCATACAAATTTAAAATATTTTTGTGTATTTTTTGTATATAGTTTGATACAAATTTAGGTTATTTTATGTATTTTGTATATCTATTTTCATACAAATACCTACATTCTTTTAATGATATTTTGTTTATTTATTTTGACACTTAATTTACAGTATTTAATGTGTATTTTTGTATATATATTTTTTATACGTATTTACATCATTTCAAGTGTATTTGTATATATATTCCTATAAAAATCAACGTTATTTTATGTGTATTTCATTATATATTTTGAAACAAATTTACACACTGTTTTATGTGTATTTTTGGGATTTTTTTTTTTTTTTTTTTTTCAAGATTCAAATTTACCTTGTGTATGTGCATTTTTATATTAATTTTAGCCTGCAAATTTTAATTATTATTCTATTTGTGTTTTTTGTATATATATTTAAAAAATATGCTTTAATTCATGAATTGGTATTTTGCATCTTTATTTTCATACAAATTTAAATTATTTTATTGATATTCTTCTGTGTACTTATTTTGATACTATTTTTACATTATTCTATGTATAACAAATAATACAGAATACACAAAAATAGATACATAAAAATACATATAAACAATGTAAATATGTTTTGTAAATATAAATACATGTACAAAATACTCATATAAATAATGTAAATTTGTACGTTCTTTTATCGGAATTTGTTTTATTGATTTTGAGTACAATTTTCATTATTTAGGGATATTGTGTTATATATATATATATATATATATATATATATATATATATATATATATATATATATATATATATATATATATATATATATATATATATATATATATATATATATATATATATATATATATATATATATATATATATATATATATATATATATATATATATATATATATATATATATATGGTTATTATACTGTATTTACATAATTTTATATATATTTTTTAATATATATTTTAGAAATTACTCTATTTATGAGTATTCGTATATATATTTTGATACAAATTTACATTATTTATGTGTATTTCGCATATCTGTTTCAATACAAATTTTTTCTTTATTGTATGTGCATTTTGTATATTAATTTTGATACAAATTTAATTATTTATGTGTATTTTGTATATATATATTTTTTAAACAAATATGCGTTATTATATGGGTATTTTTATTTTTATTTTCATACAAATTTACATTATTTTATTTTCCATATAGTCTATTTTATTTAAACAATTTTGATACGATTATATAAAATACGTTATTCTGTTATTATTTTGTATACATATTTTTAGACATATTTACATTTATTTCTAATGTATATTTTGTGCATATATTTTATAGGAAATTTACAATACTTATGTGTATTTTGTTATATATAAAAATTTACATTATTTAAATTGTATATGAATTTCAATAAAAATATTGCCTAATTTCATGTATTTTGCATATCTATTTTCAAACAAATTTAATTATTTTGTGTATTTTGTATATATTTTTATACAAATTTTTTGTTATTTTATTTATTATTTTGTATATATATTTGAATATACACATTCTTTTAAGAAATCTTGTTTTATTTATTTTTGATACGAATTTACATTATTTTATGTGTATTTTGTATATATATATTTTTCTATGTACTTACTTTATTTTATGTATTTTGTATATTTATTTTTAAAAATTTATTATTTTGTGTATTCATTATATATTTTATAAAAATTTCATTATTTTAAATGTATTTTGCATATCTATTGAATAAAAATCTACCTTATATGTGTATTTTGTATATTTATTTTAATACAAATTCAAATATTTTATGTGTATTTGTGTATATATATATTTTTAAATATGAGTTATCTTATGGGTATTTTTTGCATCTTTAATTTTATAAATATTATTTTGCATTAATATTCGTATTATCTTTGATACGTATTTACATTATTCTAATGTGTATTTTGTTTATATATTTTTATACAAATTTACATTTATTATGTGTATATTTGAATATATATTTTATACAAATTACATTATTTTATGTATTTTCTATATTTATTTCAATTATTTAGCTTATTTATATGTGTTTGTATATTTATTTTCATACAAATTTAGTATTTTGTTTATTTTTTGTAAATAGTTTTATACAATTTTACGTTATTTTATGTGTATATTGTATATTTATATCTATACAAGTACACATTCTTTATTAGCATTTAATTTATATATTTTACGAGTTTACATTAATTTATATATACATTTTCTTATACGTATTACATAATTTGATGTGTATTTTTGTATATATATTTTTGCAATCTACGTTATTTTATGAGTATTAGTATATATATTTTAAACCAAATTTACATTGTTTTATGTGTATTTTGCATATCTATTTCAATACAAATTTACCTTATTATATGCATTTTGTATATTAATTGTAATAGAAATTTAATTATGCTATGTGTATTTTGCATATGTATTTTTATAAAATATGCTTTAATTTATGGGTATTTTGCATCTTTATTTTCCTTACAAATTTACATTATTTTATTTATATTCTGTTATTTTTATACTATTTTACATTATTCTATTTGTGTTTTGTATATTTTTATACGTATTTACATTATATAATATTATGTATTTTGTATATATATTTCATACTAAATTTACGTTATTTTAAGTGTATTTGTTTATATATATTCATTCAAATTTACATTATTTTATGATGTGCATTTTGTATATTTATTTCAATAAATTTACTAATTTTATGTGTATTTTGTTCATATATATTTTATACAAATGCGCTATTTGATGAATTTAAAAAATATCATTTTATTACTTGCGTATTTTGACAGCATATAGTTGTATACAAATTTAAATATTTTAATATTATTATTTAATGTATCTTGCATATATTTTTCATACAAATTACATTCATTTATTATTTATTTTGTTATTTATTTTGATGATATTTACATTTATTTAACGTGTATTGTGTATATATATTTGTTATACATATTTACGTCATTTTGTGTATTTTGTATATATTTTTTATGTGTATTCTATATTTTGAAACAAATTTATACATTGTTTTATATGTATTTTTGTATATCTCTTTAATACATATTTACCTTATTGTATATGTACATTTTGTATATTTATTTTAATACATATTTAATTATTTTATGTGTATTTGTATATATATATTTTTAATAAAAATATGCTATTTAATGGGAATTTTGCATCTTTATTTTTCATACAAAATTCACATTATTTTATTGATATTCTGTATTATATTGTATATTGATATATATTTTATTTTTATACATTTTACATTATTTAATGTGTATTTTGTATATATATTTTATACAAATTTACGTTAGTTTAACTGCATTTGTTTTCATATTATTGAAATTTACATTATTTTATGTATATTTTGTATATGTATTTCAATACAAATTTACCTAATTATATGTGTATTTTACATTTCTTTCACAATAAAATTCTTAAAATATTTTTAGGCATTTTTATAGCTTTATATACAAACTCTTAGGGTTATTTTATGTACGCATTTACATTATTTAATGTGTGTTTGTATATATATTTTATGCAATTTCTTATTTTATGCATTTTTTTGCACATATATATTTTTTAGAATTATAAGTTATTTTATGTGTATTTGTATATAAAGCTCTCATACAAATTTACATTATTTTATTGCTATTTTGTTTATTTATTTTGATACGAATGAAAATAGATATACAAAATATACATAAAATAACGTCAATTTGTTTTAAAATATACAAAATACACATTAAATAATGTAAATATGTATAAAAAAATATATACAAAAACAAATAGAATAATGTAAAATCGTATCAAAATAAATACACAGAATATTAATAAATTATGTAAAGTTTGTATGAAAATAAAGATGCAAAATACTCAAATAACGCATTTTTATATAAAAATATATATACCAAAATATACATGAAAAATGAATTTGTATGAAAAATAACATACACAAAAATAATACACAATAAGGTAACTAGTATTGAAATAGATATGCAAATACATATAAAATAAATGTAAATTTGTTTCAAAATAATAATGAATACACATAAATAACAACGATTTGTATAAAAAATATATACAAAATACACAAAAAAAGGTAATACGTATAAGAAAATGTATACAAAATACACATAAAAAATAATGTAAATTGCATCAAAATAAAAAAAAATATTAATAAAAAAATGCATTTGCATAAATATAAGTATACAAAATACACATAAATAACGTAAATTGTATAAAAACTATATACAAAAATACACAGAAGTAATTAAATTGTATGAAAATAGATATACAAATACAGACAAAATAAGCAATTGAATTGAAATGTATATACAAAAATACATAAAATAATGTAAATTTGTATCAAAATATTTATAAAAAAATACATAATAACGTAAATTTGTTTAAAATATATAAAACAAAATACACATTAAGTAAATGTAAATATGTAAAAATATGTACAAATACAGATATATAATCATGTAATCTGTATCAAACTATATAAACAAAAAAGTAATAAAATAATGTAAATTTGTATGAGAAAAAACATATACAAATACATATAAAATAACGCCAATTTTATAAAATAAATGTCTCAAAAATGAACATAAAATAAAAGTAGCTTGGATAAAAATATATATACAAAACACACATTAAATAATGTAAATGCGTACGTAAAATAACCTAAATTTGTATAAAACTATATAAAAAAATACACAAAAATAATTTAAATTTGTCTGAAAAGAAATTTAGAAAATACACATAAAATTAGGTTAATTTTAGTATTGAAATGGAGAAGCAACATATACAAATAACACATAAAATAATGTAAATTTGAAAGAAAATATATAAACAAATACACATATAATAACGTAAATTTGTATGAAATATATATACAAAATACATATTAAATAATGTAAATATGTATAAAAAAATATACAAAACACAAATAGAATAATGTAAAATCGTATCAAAATATATACACAGAATATTAATAAATATGTGTAAATTTGTATAAAAATTAAGATGCAAAAATATAAAATAACGTATTTTTTTAAAATTATTGATACCAAAATACACATAAAATATTTGAATTTGTATTAAAATAACATACAAAATGCATATACACAAGGTAAATTTGTATTGAAATAGATATGCAAAATACATATAAAATAATGTAAATTTGTTTCAAAATATATATAATGAATACACATAAAATAACGTAGATTTCTATAAAATACATCTACAAAATACAAATTAAATTTAGTTAATACGTATAAATAATTGTATACAAAATACAGATTAAATTATGTAAATTGTATAAATGTAAATAAACAATATACCAATAAAAGAATGTGTATTTGTATAAATATAAATATACAAATGTGCACACATAAAATAACGTAAATTTATAAAACTATATACATAAATAACGCAAATTTCTATAAAAATATATGTACAAAATGAATATAATATAAATTTCTGCATAAAATATATATACAAAACACACATTAGATAATATAAAATGAGTATAAAAATATGTATACAAAATACTATGAAATAATCTAAATTGCATCGAATTAAATTAATAAAATACCAATAAAATATTGTAGTTTTGGATGAAAATATATATACAAAATAAAACATAAAATAAATTCCAAATACAAATACAAATATACACATAAAATAATTTAAAATTGAATGAAATAAATATACAAAATAAAACATAAAAATATAGGTAAATTTGTAATGGAATATATGAAAAAACACATACATAAAATAATATAAATTTGTATGAAAAATATATATACAAATACACATTATATAATATGAATTTGTGTGTAAATTGTATCAAAATATATACTAATACACACAATAAAATAACGTAATTTTATGAAAATGTATATACAAAATACTACATAAAATAATTTTTAATACGTAGAAAAAATATATACAAAAAACATAAAATAATGTAAATATGTCTGAAAATATATAAACAAATACACATAAAATAATAAATTTGATAAATATATATACAAAATGACTAATAACAATAAATATGTATAAAAAATATATACAAAAACACATAGAATAATGTTAAATCGTATCAAAATAAATAAAGACAATATCAATAAAATAATGTAAATTTGTTTGAAAATTAAAGATGCAAATATCCATATAGCTAACGCAAATATGCATAGAAAAATATATATACAAAATACATATAAAATAATTAAATTTGTATTAAAATAAATATAACAAATGCAATGTACAATAAAGTAATTTGTATTGAAATAGATATGCAAAATACACATTAATAATGTAAATTTAAATCAAAATATATATACGAATACTCATAAATAGAGTAAATTTCTATGAAAGATATACATACAAAATAGATATACAAAATACACATATAACTAATTAAATTTGTATTTAAATACATGTACAAAAAACACATAAAATAATGTAGATTTGTATGAAATGAAACAAATACATTTTTGATATAAAATATATATACAAAATTAATATATGAATAATCACAAAATCACATCAAAATAAATACACAGAATATCAATAAAATAATGTAAATTTAGTATGAAAATAAAGCATGCAAACATACCCATAAAATAAAGCATATTTTATAAAAAATACATATACAAAATACACATAGATTAATCAAATTTGTATTAAAATTATACAAAATGCACATACAATAAGGTAAATTTGTATTGAAAAATATAAAATACACATAAAACAATGTAAATTTATTTTCTAAAAATATATATATGAATACACATATAATAACGCAGATTTCTATAGAAATATATATACATAAATATATTCTGAAATAATGTAAATACGTATAAAAATATATATACAAAATAATATTAAATAATGTTAATTCAAACAAACAAAATAAACAAACAAAATATCATGAAAAGAATGCGTATTTATATGAAAAATAGATATACAAAATAATACATAAAATAACCTAAATTTGTATAAAACTATATACAAAAAGTACACAAAAATAATTTAAACTAAATTTGTATGAAAATAAATACACAAAAACATATATAAATTAGGTAAATTTGTATTGAAATACATATATACAAAAATAATACATAAAATAATGTAAATTTGAATGAAAATATATAAAACATCTAGGATTCTAAAATAATGTAAATTTAGTATCAAATTTATATACAAAAAACACATTAAATAATGTAAATATGTATAAAAAAATATAAAAAAAAAACAAATAAAATAATAAAAAAATCGTATCAAATAAATACAGAAAAATATTAATAAAATAATGTAAATTTGCATGAAAATTAAGATGCAAAATACCTATAAAATAACGCATTTTTAAAAAATATATATACGAAAAAAACATAAAATATTTGATTTTGTATTAAAATAAATAGATATACAAAAATAATTACATAAAAATAAGCAAATTTGAATTGAAATATATATACGTAAATACTTAAAATAATGTAAATTTGTATTAAAATACTTATTCAATACACATATAATAACGTAAATTTGTGCTAAAATATATAAAGAAAATACACACAAATAATGTAAATACAAAAAAATGTACAAATACACAATAATCCAGTAATTCGTATAAAATAAATAACAGATAAAATAATAATAAAATAATGTAAATTTATTAGAGTCATATACAAAATATATATAATTAACACAAAATATATATATTATATTATATTTTATATACATTTAAAATATTCTTAAGTATTTCATATACATTTTATCCAACCAATGTTATTTTATATGGCTTATTTATATATTTTGCATATAAATTCTATATTATTTTATGTGAGTTTTGTATATGTATTTATCTAAGTATGTCAACTTATGTGTATTTTAAAGGATTTACTTTTCAAACAAATGCAAAATTATTTTTGTGTATTTTTGCATATTTTTATAAAAATTTTAGTTATTTTATTTGTTTTTTGTATATATATTTTACAAATATACATTTCTTTAGGAATTTTGCATTAATTTTTACGAATTTACATTACTTTATGCATTTTGGTATAATATATTTTTTCTACGTATTTAAATCATTTTTATGTGTACGTATATATTTGATACGATTTATATTATACTATTTTGTGTTTTGTATATATTTTATACATATTTTCATTATTTAATGTGTATTTTATATATATTTCCATATAAATTAACACATTTTAAGTGTATTTGTTTATATCATTCAATTACATAATTTTTATGTATTTTGTATGTGCTCAAGAATTTACCTAATTTTATGTGTATTTTGTGTACTATTTCACAATAAATTTAAATTATTTTGTGTTTTTTTAACACACATAAGAGCAAATTTCTATAAAAATATATATTCAAAATACATATAAAATTACTGTAAATAAGCATAAAAATATATATATATATATATATATATATATATATATATATATATATATATATATATATATATATATATATATATATATATATATATATATATATATATATATATATATATATATATATATATATATATAATCAAAATTGTATCAAATAAAAGAAAGCATTCTGATAAAAGAAACGGTATATTTGTAGGAAAATAAATATACAAAATACACACATAAAACTACGAAAATTTGAATAAAGTAAATATAGTACAAAAAACAAAAAATAAATTTCAATTTGTATGAAAATAGATATACAAAATACACATATAATTAGTTAAATTTGTATTTAAATACATGTACAAAATACACATAAAATAATGTAAATTTGTACGTTCTTTTATCGGAATTTTGTTTATAGATTTTTTATACAAATTTCTTTTATTATTTTAGGTATTTATATATATATATATATATATATATATATATATATATATATATATATATATATATATATATATATATATATATATATATATATATATATATATATATATTTTTTTTATTAGTTTATATTTTTTTGTTTCTATTTCATATTAAATTTCTTATATGTATTTTTTTAATATATATAATATACAAAACACATTAAGGTAAATATCGTAAATTTGTATAAAACTATATGTAAAATGCACAGAAGTACAATTAAAGTTGTAGGAAAATAGATATATAAAATGTTACAAATAAAATAAAACTAAATTTGAATTGAAATATATATACTAAATACATAAATAATGTAAATTTATATCAAAATATTTATAGTAAATACATATAATAACGTGTAGATTTGTTTAAAAATATATAAACAAAATAATAATATTGGGTAAGATGTAAATATTTACAAAAAATATGTACAAAATACACAACAGTATAATCATGTAATTTCGTATCAAACAAAATAAACAAAACAACAATAAAACAATGTACTATTTGCATGAAAAACATATACAAATAACGCAAATTTCTATAAAAATATATTTACAAAATGCACATAAGATAAAGTAATTTAAAATAAAACACATATTAAATAAATGCAAACGAGCACAATAAAATAACCCAAATTTAAAATTCATATAAAAAAATACAAAAAGCTTAATTTAAATTTGTATGAAAAGAATACACAAAATACACGAAAAATAGTAAATTTAGGCTGAAATATCACAAAATACACATCAAAATAATGTAAATTTGAATGAAAAGTATAAACAAACACACTTAAAATAAATGTAAATTTGTATAAAATATATATGCAAGATAACATTAAATAAATGTAAATGTGTATAAAAAATATATACAAAAACAAATAGAATAAATGTAAAAATCGTATCAAAATAAATACACAGAATATCAATAAAATAATGTAAATTTGTAAGGAATATAAAAATGCAAAAATACCCATAAAACAACGCATTTTTACAAAATATATAAAAAACATACAAAATATTTGAATTTGTATTACAACAGGATATACAAAATAAACATACTATAAGTAAATTTGTATTGAAATAGATATGCAAAATACATATAAAACAATGTAAATTTTCAAAATATATATACGAATACACATAAAATAACGTAGATTTCATAAAATAAAAGTACAAAATACACAAAATAAAGTAACACAGAGTAAGAAAAAAGGTAAATAATACATAAAATAATATAATTCGTATCAAAATAAATAAACTAAATGTTAATAAAGAATGTGTACTTGTATAACTATAAATATACAAAATACATAAAATAACGTAACTGTATAAAACTATATACAAAATAAAAAATAAAATTAAAGAAAATAGATATACAAAGGACACATAAAATAAGCTAAATTTGAATTGAGATATATATAGAAAATACATAAAATAATGTAAATTTGTATCAAAATGTATATTCAAATACACATATAATAACGTAAATTTGTATAAAGATATATAAACAAAATACACATTAAATAATGTAAATACGTATAAAAGGATAAGTACGTAATGTAAAAATTTATAATATTAAAGATGCAATATACCCATAAAATAACTCATATTTAAAAAAAATATATATACAAAAATACACATAAAATAATTAAACTTGTATTAAAATAAATATACAAGATACACATTCAATAAGGTAGATTTTTATTGAAATAGATATGCAAAAACACATAAAATAAAGTAAATTTGTGTGAAAATATATACGAATACACACAATAAAATAACGAAAATTTTTATGAAATATATATACAAAATACACATTAAATAATGTAAATACATAGAAAAATATATGTACAAAATACACATAAAATAATGTAAATTCGTATCAAAATAAATAAACAAAATTTCCTCTAAAAGAATGTATATTTGTAGGAAAATATATATACAAAATACAAATAAAATAACAAAAATTTGTATAAAAATATATACAAAAATACAAAAAATAATTTAAATTTCTTTGAAAATAGATATGCAAAATACACATGAAATTAGGCAAATTTTTATTGAAATACTTATACAAAATACACATAAAATAATGTAAATTTGTATGAAACTATATAAACAAATACACATAAGATAACGTAAATTTCCATAAAATATATGTACAAAATATACATTAAATAATGTAAATATGTCTAAAAATATATATACAAAATACACAGAATAACGTAAAATCGTATCAAAATAAATAAACAGACTATCAATAAAATAATGTAAATTTCTATGAAAATAAAGATGCAAAATACCCATATAATAACGCATATTTGTTTAAAATATATATATACAAAAATACACATAAAATAATTAAATCTGTATCAAAATAAATATACAAAAGGCACATACAATAAAGAAAATTTGTATTGAAATAGATATGCGAAATACACATAAATAATGTAAATTTGTATCAAAAGATATATACGAATGCACATAAAATTGAGTAAATTTCTATGAAAATATATATTAAAAATACATATAAAATTATGTAAATAAGTATAAAAAAAAAATATATATATATATATATATATATATATATATATATATATATATATATATATATATATATATATATATATATATATATATATATATATATATATATATATATATATATATATATATATATATATATATATATATATATATATATATATATATATATATATATATATATATATATATATATATATATATATATCATTATTTTATGTGTATTTTATTTATGTATTTAAATACAAATTTAACTAATTATATGTGTATTTTGTATATCTATTTTCATACAAATTGAAATTTTTTGTTTGTTTTTTGTATATATTTTATTCAAATTTTCGTAATTTTATGTGTATTTTGAATATTTATTTTCCTACAAATATACGTTCTTTTATCGGAATTTTGTTTATTTATTTGATACGAATTTTCTTTTTTAGGTGTATTTGATATATATTTATAGTTATTTACATAATTTTATATGTATTTTTAATATATATTTTCATAGAAATTTACTCAATATGTATATACAAAAAAACACAAAAATTATTTAAATTTGTATGAAAATAAATATACAAAATATACATAAAATTAGGTAAATTTGTATTTAAATACATATACAAAATACACATAAAATAATGGAAATTTGAATGAAAATATATAAACATAAACACTTAAAATAACGTAAATTTGTATCAAATATATATACAAAATACTAATTAAATAATGTATATATGTATAAAAAAATATATACAAAACACAAAAAGAATAATGTAAAATCGAATCAAAATAAATACACAGAATATTAATAAAATAATGTAAATTTGTATGAAAATAAAGATGCAAAATAGACATAAAATAACGCATTTTTTATAAAAATATATATACCAAAATACACATAAAATATTAAAATTTGTATTAAAATAAATATAAAAAATGCACATACAATAAGGTAAATTTGTATTGAAATAGATATGCAAAATACATATAAAACAATGTAAATTTGTTTCAAAATATATATACGAATACACATAAAATAACGTAGATTTCTATAAATATATATATACAAAATACAAATAAAATTAAGTAAATACGAATCAAAAATGTATACAAAATACACATAAAATAATGTAAATTCGTATAAATATAAATAAACAAAATACCAATAAGAGTGTGTATTTGTATAAATATAAATATACAAAATGCACATAAAATAACGTAAATTTGTATAAAACTATATACAAAAATACACAGAAGTAATTAAATTTGTATGAAAATAGATATATTTATACAAATACACATTCTTTTATTGGTATTTTGTTTATTAATTTTGATACTAATTTACATTATTTTATGTGTATTTTGTATACATTTTTTATACGTATTTACTTAATTTTATGTGAATTTTGTATATATATTTTTATAGAAAACTACCTTAATTCATGTGTATTCGTATATATATTTTGAAACAAATTTACATTGTTTATATGTATTGTGCATATCTATTTTTGTGTATTCTGTATTTATTTTTGTTATACTTAGAATAATGTAAAATCGTATCAAAATAAGTACACAGAATATCAATAAAATAATTTAAATTTGTATGAAAATAAAGATGCAAAATACCCATAAAATAAAGCATATTTTTTTTAAAAATACATATACAAAAATACACATAGAATAATTAAATTTGTATTAGAATTAATATACAAAATGCACATACAATAAGGTAAGTTTGTATTGAAAAAAAACGCAAAATACACATAAAACAGTGTAAATTTGTTTCAAAATATATATACGAATAATCATAAAATTACGTTGATTTCTATAGGAATATATATACAAAATACACATGAAATGATGTAAATACGTATAAAAATAAATATACAAAATACACATTAAATACTGTAAATTCGCGTCAAAATAAATAAACAAAATATCAATAAAAGAATGTGTATTTGTATGAAAATAGATATACAAAATACACATAAAATAACCTAAATTTGTATCAAACTATATACAAAAATACCCAAAAATATTTTAAATTTGTATGAAAATAAATATACAAAATACACATAAAATTAGGTAAATTTGTCTTGAAATACATATACAAAATACACATAAAATAATGTAAATTTGAATGAAAAGGCATAAACAAATACACTTAAAATAACGTAAATTTGTATAAAAAAATATATACAAAACACAAATAGAATATTGTAAAATCGTATGAAAATAAATACACAGAATATTAATAAAATAATGTAAATTTGTATGAAAATAAAGAGGCAAAATACCCATAAAATAACGCATTTTTTTTATTTATAAAAATATATACCAAAATACACATAAAAAAATTAAATTTGTATTAAAAT